>NC_092106.1:27713478-28010121 GCF_045679555.1 Salvelinus alpinus | reverse complement strand
TATGTATACAGTATCAGTCAAAAGTTTGGACACAACCCCTTGAATGAGTAGGTTTCTTTATTTGTACTATTTTCTACATTGTAGAATAATTGTGAAGACATCACAACTATGAAATAACACACATGGAATCATGTAGTAACCACAAAAGTGTTAAACAAATCAAAATATATGTTATATTTGAGATTGTTCAAAGTAGCCACCCTTTGCCTTGACAACTTTGCACACTCTTGGCATTCTCTCAATCAGCTTCACCTGGAATGCTTTTCCAACAGTCTTGAAGAAGTTCCCACATATGCTGAGCACTTGTTGGCTGCTTTTCCTTCACTCTGCAGTCCAACTCATCTCAAACCATCTCAAATGGGTTAAGGTCGGGTGATTGTGGAGGCTAAGTCATCTGATGCAGCACTCCATCACTTTCCTTCTTGGTCAAATAGCCCTTACACAGCCTGGATGTGTGTCGGGACATTGTCCTCTTGAATAACAAATGATAGTCCAACTTAGCGCAATGCAGATGGGGTGGTGTATAGCTGCAGAATACTGTGGTAGCCTTGCTGTTTAAGTGTGCCTTGAATTCTAAATAAATCACCAACAGTGTTACCAGCAAAGCACCCCCACACCATCACACCTCCTCCATGCTTCACGGTGGGAACCACACATGCAGAGATCATCCGTTCACCCACTCTGCATCTCACAGACATGGCGGTTGGAACCAAAAATCTCAAATTTGGACTATCAGAGGCAAGTGTTTTTAACAGAAACCAAAGGAAGTGCGCTGACAGGAACCTCAGTAACCTCTGGGTTTTTCACTTTCTTATGAACTCCAACTGCTTTCACTGATGCTCAGCTATGTTTATTATTCTTCCTCAGTTTCCATCGTGGCAACAACATCTCAAGGATTCTGTAGTACTATTTCAAGGTTTGCTTCATTGCTGCTTTTCGCAATCAAATACAATCTTTGTCAGGGAATGCACTTAATCCACTGAAAAGTGAGAAACGCTTACTCCTCTAATTCAGTGCACTAGCCTCGGCCTCAAAATGTCTCGTTTATTATTATTGGCCTAGTGCTGAATTAAGGTAGAAATGTCAAGAGGAACCACCCATTGCTGGCTAGTTTGTGTGCAGGTCTGGAGCATGTTTTTTCCAGGGTGTTCTTTAGCTTTTAATAAAAGACTACCAGCTTGTTTCAGGTACCTACTACCTATAAATAAACAAAGCTGTGCTTCTGAATGATTCACACCGTGTCATGATTCACAACATGGTGGTGCAAACATGTTGGTGCAAACATATAATGTCTATGATTACTCCTCATTAGTCTACACTTAGTGACTGACTTTCATTAATATCCTAACCTGCTCATCCTGTCCACTATCATGGTAGATGGTACGCCATAGTTGTATCTCCTATCGTATAGCCGTATAGCAGAGGCCCCAGTCAGCCCTGTGCTGAAGAGAAGGCAATGCCGTGTTAAAATGACTCACACACAGATCATATGAAGTAAAAACTGTAATTAGCATGTTTCTCATGGCTCATTGACTCCGTGCTCACTCTGAGGTGGACTCCATTGAAATACGAACTGAATCTACTGAGGCTTTTCTTCAACAGTCTCCATCAGTTCCCCATGAAAGTGTTATTAGGCCCAGGCTCACTGCACTGTCTCGGTCTCACCTGGTTCACTATGGCTGTTACCACCTACACATCATAATGACAATGCCACAGAGACTACAGCCGTATGAGTAAACACTAATCTTTGCCATGACGTTTAATGACACTGCCAGTGCCAACACAGTAGGGTTGTAGCCAACATCTGACTAGCTTTTACACATCTCAGGCCTTCATATTTGGCACTCAATCCCCTCTATTTGCCCGGAGTCCTGCGAAGCACATTATGTTGTATCCTTGAAAAATAAGTCTTTGACCTCAAGAGCACTACCTGGTATTGTAAGAAATCATATTGTTTCCATGGAGATTTAGGGTGATGAAATGTAATGGAAAGCAATAGGGAGGTACAACATCAGACAGACTTCAATGGGAAATGAAGTTCTGACCCGTGATTTCAAAGTGATTCTGCTGATACAGGCTCAGGCTCTCTCTCTAGCTGTTGCATCTGGTGGTTTTCCAGCTAAACCATGCTTCTTGATCTCAGTTTACAGAGAGGAGTAGAGGAGTGGGCTCCTAACAGGAGAGAGCCAGTTGGCTGGGAGATCAAAGGATGCTCCCCCTTAGACAGAGAGCTGAGGAGGCAGTGAGTAGGTGAGGCTGCTGTTTCTCTCTGGGGCTGGTCCAGCCGATGGGCTGGGAGGGCAGGTGGGCTGGGGAGGTGGGGCTAGCTAGGGAGGGTGCTATGTACATATTCATT
This sequence comes from Salvelinus alpinus, assembly GCF_045679555.1. Lineage (NCBI taxonomy): Eukaryota > Metazoa > Chordata > Actinopteri > Salmoniformes > Salmonidae > Salvelinus > Salvelinus alpinus. The sequence goes on along the minus strand of NC_092106.1, from coordinate 28,007,765 downwards.
ACGGACACATCCAGTATTAAATGTTTTCTCACCAACTAGGACCTGTTGGAATCACTGTTGAGTCCAGGCCTACCAGCCTCTTTGCTATGAGGGAGACTCTGCCTTCTCTGCTCCTGCTAATTCAGTCCGCTCCAGTTGAATGGACCGTTCTCTCAGTACATAATCAGTTTCTCCAGCAGAACGAGGGAGGGATGAATGTTTTGCTAGGCTGATTCTACCATCCCCTTCTGGCGTTACATGTTTTTACTGCTTTAATGGTGTGAATTAGATGTGCTCTGTTTCTGTTTGTCTTCCTTCTTAGGGACTTTCACACCAAATAGTTTTGGACCGGTTTTTCCTAAATCTGGTGTGTTTTCCCCCTCAGTTCGGTTCTATCTGCACTCGGGAGCACACTAAACAGCATACCGTGGTTCACTCAAAAAGGGTGGTCTCGGTCCGATTTCATTCGTACTGTGGTGTGTTTTTTATTTGTTTTATTGTCACACACCGGATAGGTGCAGTGTGTTGTTTTACAGGGTCAGCCATAGTAGTATGGCACCTCTGGAGAGAATTTGGGTTTACATGCCTTGTTCAAGGGCGACAGATTTTACACCTTATCAGCTGGGTATTCAAACCTTTCAATACTGTCCCAATACGCTAAACGCTAGGCTACCTGCCGCCCTACCAGAACTAGAGCCGCGCAGTATAAGGCCTATTGGTTGTTTGACTGCCAGCATGTGATTAAATGCATGCAGTACCATACCTTGATTTCTCTGAAATATTATGTGAGTAGCACGAGCAGCACATTTATGAGTGCATCCGATGCAGATTAGTGGAGACAAGGGCTATACCGCGGAAATAGGCTACTGCCTACTGAATATATTTTTGGAAGACCAACGTGAAAGGAATATGACATTTGTGACACACAAGTTATGCTTCTTGATAATCAATCAATTAGCCTACCCTAGCCCCTGCATATGAAAGGGGGAGAGGAGAAAAGTGAGAGGAAAGGAGTTGGGAAGGAAAGGAGTGAAAGGAGAGGGGAGGAGGAAGGAAAATGTAGGAGAGGAAAGGAGAAGTGAGGGAGAGAAGAAGAGTGAGGGGAGAGGAGGAGGTGGGGGCGAGAGTCTTCTGTAGAGGGGAGACAAGGTGCCTGCTGTGATAAAACAGGAAAGGAACAGTCGGTTAGGACATCTACTTTGTGCATGACACAAGTAATTTTTCCAACAATTGTTTACAGACAGATTATTTCACTGTATCACAATTCCAGTGGGTCAGAAGTTTACATACACTAAGTTGACTGTGCCTTTAAACAGCTTGGAAAATTCCAGAAAATTATGTCATGGCTTTAGAAGCTTCTGATAGGCTAACTGACATCATTTGAGTCAATTGGAGGTTTACCTGTGGATGTATTTCAAGGCCTACCATCAAACTCATGATGCTTGACATCATGGGAAAATCAAAAGAAATCAGCCAAGACCTCAGAAAAAAAATTGTAGACATCCACAAGTCTGGTTCATCCTTGGGAGCAATTTCCAAATGCCTGAAGGTACCACGTTCATCTGTACAAACAATAGTACGCAATCCCTGAACAACAGCAAAATACCTTGTGAAGATGCTGGAGGAAACAGGTACAAAAGTATCTATATCTACAGTAAAACGAGTCCTATATCGCCATAACTTCAAAGGCCGCTCAGCAAGGAAGAAGCCACTGCTCCAAAACCACCATAAAAAAGCCAGACTACGGTTTGCAACTGCACATGGGGACAAAGATCGTACTTTTTGGAGAAATGTCCTCTGGTCTGATGAAACAAAAATATAACTTTTTGGCCATAATGACCATTGTTATGTTTGGAGGAAAAAGGGGGAGGCTTGCAAGGATTAAGTCTTTAATCATGAAGATGACGAGAGCGAAAGATGAGTTTGCCCTCCGGTCTCTCTGTCTCTGTCAGGCTGGTATTAACATGACAGCTTGTCTGTCCGTCTTGTCTGCCTGGTGGTGAATACATTGTGGATTACCTCCCTGACAGTGTCCAGATGCCCTTCATGTTAGATTAAGTCATTAGCACTGTTTTATTGATGTTATTTTGCATGTCTTGGAGGGAGCTTTGCTTATGGTACAAATAATGATACCAAATAAAAAATAAATAAAAAACATGAGCTGGCACACACCCAGAATAATAGTTTGTGTGGAGGTGCTGACTAACGGCGAATAAACTATAAACTGTCAAAATAAAGAAAGTCGCACACTCCATGTATAATCTCCCAGCAATTTAATGGGTATTTACCAACGTTTCGGCATCACTGACCCTGACGAAGGCACAGTGATGCCGAAAAGTTGGTAAATACCCATTAAATTGCTGGGAGATTATACATGGAGTGTGCGACTTTCTTTATTTTGATAACAAATAATGATACCAACACATCAGTATGCTGCTATGCCATGACTGAAGCCGCCTCAGTTCTCTACAATGAGCTCTGCTTTTGTCGGTCAGCCCACTCCCCTACCACTACACTGTACTGTGAGTTGTTATAACAACTGTGCTCCATTTTAAGTTCCACCCAATCAGACTGGAGAAACACAATTAAAGCGTCTGTCCTGTGTAGTTCAGAGCTTTCCACTAGAAGGTTGTTTAACATGCTGTCAGTGGTTTAGGCAGCACTGCTTTCACTCTGCACTTACGCTGAGCTATTTTTAGGGCACAGTAGACAACGTTTTTAGATCTGCTTCTATTGAAGAGTTGTTTGCATAGACATCTGGCGTTAGAGTAAGCATTCAGATCACAAAATATGTTTTTGTTCTGAACTTCTTGTGGTGTTTTGTTTATTTGTGTGTCAGATTGGGACAAGAGGGATGTGGGCCGTATGATCTCAAAGCTCCTGCTTCCCGCAGTAGCAGAATGTGGAATTGGTGTACATGTCTACAGTTTCATGATCAGTTCCCCATGATGAGTCCTTGGTTGCGCTGTGGTGTTCTAAGCTCTATCTGTTTGACCAGTGAAGCAAGTCCAGACTGTGGTTGTCTCACTAATGCTATCTAATCGCTGCATGTTTTCACAGACGTCATTAGACTCAATAGCCCAAATGAATCATAAAGAACGTAATTGTGTTTTAATGTGCACCTGGTTGTTTTTACCAACGTTGCAAGAGCTTGTTTTCAAAGGAGCACTCCAGGTTAATCAGTAGCATCTTGATTATGATTAGTCGAGCCACAGTAATGGTGCAACCAGTCACGAGCCATTTCTTTATTAATTATGAAACACTTTAGAATTCTCTGGAGAGCAGAAGGGTGTTGGGCGATAGCATCCCCCTCCCTCCCCGACATTTGGATGATGCATAGTGAGCCCTCTGCTAGGCAGCAGCCAATACAAAATTATCACTCACATCACAATATCAACACAAGAGGATCTATACCAAATTATTAAACACTATCACATTAACCCTAATAATCAGCTATAATACAACTCTATTTCTTCTTCTTTTTATCAATTAAGTGTTGGTTGAATTTGGAATTCATATTCCCTTCAAAGAGCTAGATTAGAGAAAAGGCCTACAGTTTAGTCATCTCCAATCTGATTTAGACCACATTTTTCCCAACGTTTTGACTGGTGTCTAATGGCCTAAAGCAGATTACATAAATTAAACTGATTATTCCTGCAGATGTCAGGAGCTCCAGTATTAATACGAGGGAGGCAGGGAGGGAGACCTCTCTTTGCTCCAGGCAGTAGCACTCCCATCCACTCCCATTAATTGAACAGCCTCTCTTATAAGGTGCTCACATACTGTACAGTGCTATTGATTAGTCCAGTCAAGCACATTAGCAGTGACAGAGGATTGCTGTATCTTCAGTCTCTACCTGTCATTGGGAACCAACTCTGTGTCAGTCAGACAAACGGCCGAGGCGTCAGTCTGTAGGGACCAGACTTCTGTCAGACAGCAACTTTGACTCTAAGGACTAACATTGGCTCTTCTGTTAGTTAGGGAGCATTAAGTCCCTGCAGTAGGGAATCCAGCCCTGAACACGAGCCAATGTTTACGCCAAGTATACTGAGTGTGTGTACTACAGTGTGTGTGTATATGTGTGTGTACTGTATGTATGTATGTGTGTGTGTGTGTGTGTGTGTGTGTGTGTGTGTGTGTGTGTGTGTGTGTGTGTGTGTGTGTGTGTGTGTGTGTGTGTGTGTGTGTGTGTGTGTGTGTGCGTGCGTGTGTGTGTGCGTGCGTGCGTGCGTGCGTGCGTGCTGTGTGTGTGTGTGTGTGTGTGTGTATGGCCAAAGTTATTGACCATTTTCAAATGTCTTCAAGGTTTATGGGTACAGATGGGAGGCTCTTTGACGCTGAGCCATCGCTCACTCACCGTTCCATTACGCTGCAGTATGGTGGTGAAATCACCTCTCTCCCCGGGCCTACACTCCCTTCCTCTGGCATGATAGTTCAATCTCCTCTCTCGCTCAAGGTTAGGCTGTTTCATTGGCCTCCCGAGAGCAGGCCTTGACAGCTGATCAGGAAGTGGATTGACACACAGGCAGATAGGAAGGAGAGAGCAGAGCAGAGCAGGTGTCTATAGCTCCAGTACAGGCAGATCTGATCTGTAGTCCATTTCCTCCAGGGGTCATGTGCTTTATGGCTTTGACTACCTGTCCTCGTGTCTTCTTCTCCCACTCTCTCTCAATCACCTCGCTGGCTGCCTCTTCATCTCTACATGTTGTTGCACTTCCTACTATATCTCCAACCCCAATTGGATTTCAGCATTACAAACAGAAGAGATGTTTCTCAGCATCTCCTGAGGATGCTCTCCACAGGACAAAGCAGGAAGATCCTCCATTAAGACACAGATTCACCCCTCTGCATGTGTCCTCATTGTATGTGCTAGACACAGAGATCTGTACGACACTCTTACCCTCAAACACAGAGAGAGAAGAAATCTGTGAGGAAGGTTTATACAAAGGTGATCTACAGGGATAGAACTGAGGTCACAGGAGGCTCTTTCTGCTGGACTATTTATTTGAGGTTGAATATTTCCTTAGGGAATAGTGGCCTAGCTAAGCCCCACATGCCTTCAGGGAGCTGGTGGGATGGCTGGGCGGTATTAATGAGATTTAAAGGATTCCTTGGCTTCTGCCTCTGGCCCGGTGTGACTGGACTCCCCCTGGAGAGACCAATGCTACACGCTTGGGTCCACACACTCTTTAATTAAGGGAAATCATTGCACTGCAGACATATCTAGAGGGCTTTACTTAATGCCTTAAACACAGCTAGCTACTAGCTCTGCTGTATTTCACCTAAAGCTGTCTGTCTTTGGATGTGAAAAACCCTGTGAATGGTGTGTGCGTGCGTGCGTGTATGTGTGTGTGGAAGAAAGAATGAAGAATCTCTGGGAAACAGAAGAAAGAATGAAGAGTCTCTGGGAAACAGAAGAAATAATGAAGAGTCTCTGGGAAACAGAAGAAAGAATGAAGAGTCTCTGGGAAACAGAAGAAAGAATGAAGAGTCTCTGGGAAACAGAAGAAAGAATGAAGAGTCTCTGGGAAACAGAAGAAAGGTGCAAGAAAAAACTGCATACTGGTTGTGTAAACTCGACCCCTCTCGATCCTCCTGTCTGGGATATGATAAATAGATGTTTGTGGAAAGGCCTTGGCGAGCGGCGTGGAGGCAGGGGGTGGAAAGGTCTTGGCGAGCGGCGAGCGGCGTGGAGGCAGGGGGTGGAAAGGCCTTGGCAAGTGGCGCGTGGCGTGGCAGCAGCGGGGTGGAAAAGCCTTGGCGAATGACGTGTGGCGTGGAGGGGGTGGAAAGTCTTTGGCAAATGGCGCAAAGCGTGGAGGCAGGAGGTGGAAAGGTCTTGGCGAGTGGTGCAGGCGTGGAGGGGGTAGAAAGGCCTTAGCGAATGGCGCGTGGCGTGGAGGCAGGGGGGTGGAAAGGCCTTGTCGAGTACCAAGCGGCGTGGAGGCAGGGAGGTGGAAAGACCTTGGAGAATGACGCACGGCATGAAGGCAGGGGAGTGGAAAGGCCTTGTCGAGTGGCGAGCGGCATGGAGGCAGGGAGGTATAAAGGCCTTGGCGAATGACGCGTGGTGTGGAGGCAGCGGGTGGAAAGGCCTTGGCGAGTGGCGCGGGCGTGGAGGGGGTGGAAAGTGGGACAGCCTGTTGAAATGTCAGCAGGATAATGTGTTGGTGGCTGTGGAGCACAGATATCTCTTCAGGAGCAGTTTACTACCACTAATCTGGCTGTGGTGAGGAAAGGTCAGCAACACAGGGAGGGATATCTGCTTCCTCCTCCTCCATCTTCCTGCTAACTCCTTCTGAGGAACACATCACTGGAATGATTACTTTAGGATTCACGCCATCTGAATACATAGTTCCAATCCAAGGTTTGGAGATGTGTGTTCAGGTGGATTCTTAAATTCATAAAATGCACCCCCTATGAAAACATATGACTTCCAGGTTTGGGTTGATGTGTATTCAGGAGGATCGGGAAAGATGCTTGGTGATTTCCAGGCATGTTAAGCAGACAGGTCCAGGATGAGGAAGAGTGCTCTCAGAACAGTAGAATGAGATGATGATGCTCCACTGGAGAGGACACACTTAAACCAAGGAATGATTAGAATGGCCAAGCACAGCAGAGAGGCTCAATAAGTTACTGCTCAGTGAAGCAAGCACAGGTTATTTCCAGGCTGGTCTTACTGCTGTGTACTATACATAATGGGCCAATTTACGAACTGTTTGCACCTGAACAATGTCTTCTGCTTTTTCCAGAGAGAACTGAAGAGAAAAAACAAAGAGAAAACATGACATTTCATTGACACTTTGTCCATAATTTTCTTTGCACCCTTTCCCTGTAATTTTCAACAGGCCTACACCTTTTTGACTGCAGTCTCCCTTGGTCTTATAATAACGATTGGGGACCTATCCATCTGCCACTGTAGCATAATTCAGCTTTTCTTCTCTAGTTTGTATCATCCTGGTTTTTCGCTTGGACAGCTGCAGCTAGTGTCTTAAATGTAACTGGTCATTATCATTCAGGTCCTAACCATGGGGATGTGGAGGGGATTTGCAGTATCTCTCCCTGGAGGATAACGGTGAAATCCCATTATACCTCCTGTACTTCCTGAGGCAAAATACTCTCCTTCCTAAATGCTTTCCTTTCCCCCCGTTTGATATCAGCTTCCCGGAGCCTGCTGCTGCTGTGGAGAGATACTTTACTGTTGACATTCTACTCTATGTCCATGCTCTCTGGTCTTCCGTTTGAACAGTGTCATAGTAATGATCTGATGCAGCACAAACATCTGTCATCGAACGATGGATCTCAGGGACGGCATCTTCTGTCTGCAAAAAAGTCCCCAGAATCTTCTAAAAGAAGAGCAAATCCAACCCTGTTCTCTGATTTAAAGTTGTCTCTCCATAAATGTCACTTTAACGGGCAGTATTTGTCTCTTTCCTGCCTGACCACCACAGGGTTCATGCTGGCTAATGCTATAAATCCCATTATTGCTCAAGGGAGAGTAGATTGACTTTCTCCACTTTTAACCTCTTAGCTTGTTTTGTTTAGCAAAGGTGCGGGGCAATTTTGAGTATAAATATTACAGATATATACACCACTGCCACCCACCATCTTGAGTTAGTATTGAAATTCACTCCCCTTCTTAAGAGAAACACTTGCTCAGTTGTCAGCTGTTTTTCCCCAAGCTGTCCTCCAGTGTTTAATATGGTATTTGTATTTTATTAGGATCCCCATTAGCTGTTGCAAAAGCAGCAGCCACTCTTCCTGGGGTCCACACAAAACATGAAACATGACATAATACAGGACATTAATAGACAATAATTAAGATAATACGGCACAGTGTGGGAAGTGGGATGCTGATACGGTGAGTACTACCCACAGTCACTTTTAAACAGCACAGATCACAGGCCTGCGTGTAAGTTGTACAGTACATCAGCCTTCCCTCTCTGTTATAGCTCTGGTATATACTTTTGTCAGACAGCATCAGTTTTTCAGATAAATTCCTGCAATGTCCTGGATAAGCATCTGAAGAAAGGCAATGTAGTTCTAATTAGAATAGTGCAGTGAGCTTAAGGCTATTGGCAGACAGACATATTTCCTGCTCTCTTCTTCTGCGAGTTTCAAACCTCAAACAACAGCAGTTATCCTGTCAGATACTGGCTGCAATACACAGTTTGGTCTTAAATGGTGCTCCTCCAACAAAAGAGTGAAACGGCAAGTTATCTGAAAATGACACCTTCCTGTGCCTGTGGTTCTACCATTAAGAATGATTGTCAGGATTGCGAGATAGTGGATCTGCCAGTGTTTGGCTTCACATCTCTGTAGATAAAGCCAGTGTAGCTGTGGTACCCTTTCCCAATGATCTGATCCCACAGTAAATACAGCTACACACTACAGTGTACCAAATCTAACCTGATGTTAATCTGTCTGGCTCTGGAAGGCTCTGAGTTTTTGCTGCTCTGGTAAATAGTACTACCTATGCCCAATTTTTGCCCTTCAAAAGTCATATTGCAAGGATGAAGTTGAAATCATATTTGATTAAGCTTAAAGCTGTTCTTCAAATCCATTCTTTGGAGCAGATATTCACAAGTATTAATGAATAATTTCCATAACTCCATGTCACTGTGGCTGTAGGCTGTAGACAGGGTTTCTGATAAACACACAAGCGTCTCTCTGTGCTTGTGGTAAACATTAGAGATTAGCTCTATCTTTTAAAGGTCAGTGTTTCTGTGAAGAGAGTAACAGGCTGCAGAGGCTGATTACAACCTGCTGGACAGTACTCTTAACTCTACAATACACACACACTCCTCTTCCTCTCATCTCCTCCACTCAGCACAGAAAGAACCCACTCACGCTACCCCACAGAAGAGCTGAGGAGAGAGGGAGAAAGTGGATGGATTGAGTGGCAAGAGGAGGGCCACGATAGATAGGCGAAAAGGAGCGAAGAAAGACATTTAATTGAAAAGGAATTGAAAGACAGGAATTGGACACTGTGAGCTTTGGAGGAGGGGCTGGGGTGGTGAATGCATCTGTGGCTAGTCTACAGTCGTGGCCAAAAGTTTTGAGAATGACACAAATATTAATTTTCACAAGGTCTCCTACCTCAGTTTGTATGATGGCATTTGCATATACTCCAGAATGTTATGAAGAGTGATCAGATGAATTGCAATTAATTGCAATAAGTCCCTCTTTGCCATGCAAATGAACTGAATCCCCCCCAAAACATTTCAGCTGCATTTCAGCCCTGCCACAAAGGACTAGCTGACATCATGTCAGTGATTCTCTCGTTAACACAGGTGTGAGTGTTGAAGAGGACAAGGCTGGAGATCACTCTGTCATGCTGATTGAGTTCGAATAACAGATTGGAAGCTTCAAAAGGAGGGTGGTGCTTGGAATCATTGTTCTTCCAATGTCATACATGGTTACCTGCAAGGAAACACATGCCGTCATCATTGCTTTGCACAAAAAGGGCTTCACAGGCAAGGATATTGCTGCCAGTAAGATTGCACCTAAATCAACCATTTATCGGATCATCAAGAACTTCAAGAAGAGCGGTTCAATTGTTGTGATGAAGGCTTCAAGGCGCCCAAGAAAGTCCAGCAAGCGCCAGGACTGTCTCCTAAAGTTGATTCAGCTGCGGAATCGGGGCACCAGCAGTACAGAGCTTGCTCAGGAATGGCAGCAGGCAGGTGTGAGTGCATCTGCACGCACAGTGAGGCGAAGACTTTTGGAGGATGGCCTGGTGTCAAGAAGGGCAGTAGAGAAGCCACTTCTCTCCAGGAAAAACATCAGGGACAGACTGATATTCTGCAAAAGGTACAGGGATTGGACTGGTGTGGACTGGGGGAAGGTCATTTTCTCTGATGAATCCCCTTTCCGATTGTTTGGTGCATCCTGAAAAAAGCTTGTCTGGAGAAGACAAGGTGAGCGCTACCATCAGTCTGTCACGCCCTGACCATAGTTTGCGTTGTATGTTTCTATGTTTTGGTTGGTCAGGGTGTGATATGAGTGGGCATTTTATGTTGTATGTCTAGTTTGTCTGTTTCTATGTGTTTGGCCTGATATGGTTCTCAATCAGAGGCAGGTGTTAGTCATTGTCTCTGATTGGGAGCCATATTTAGGTAGCCTGTTTTGTCTTTGTGGGTTGTGGGTGATTGTTCCTGTTCCTGTGTTTGTGTTCACTATACGGGACTGTTACGTTTTCGTTCGTTTGTCGGTTTATTGTTTTGTTAGTTGTTTAAGTATTCTTATTAAAATGAATACTTACCACGCTGCATCTTGGTCCTCCGATCCTTCTTACTACTCCTCTTCAGATGAGGGGGAGGACAGCCGTTACAGAATCACCCACCACCAAAGGACCAAGCAGCGTGGTAAAGAGCAGCAGCAGCAGCAGCAGCAGCGGCCGAAAGCTCGAGAGGAATGGACATGGGAGGACATTCTAGACGGCAAAGGATGTTAAACATGGGAGGAGATTCTGGCTGGAAGGGATTGCCATCCATGGGAACAGGTGGAGGCAGCCCGGAGAGCGGAGGCAGTAGGAAAAGGGAACCGGCGTTACGAGGGAACACGGCTGGCAAGGAAGCCCGAGAGGCAGCCCCAAAAATTTCTTGGGGGGAGGCACACGGGTGGTGTGGTTAAGTCAGGTAGGAGACCGGAGCCAACTCCCCATACTTACCGTGGAGAGAGAGGGTCCGGGCAGGCACCGTGTTATGCGGAGATGCGCATGGTGTCTCCAGTACGTGTGCATAGCCCGGTGCGGTACATAGCAGCGCCTCGTATCGGCCGGGCTAGAGTGGGCATCGAGCTAGGTGCCATGAAGCCGGCTCTACGCATCTGGTCTCCAGTGCGTCTCCTCGGGCCGGGGTACATGGTACCAGCCCTACGCATGGTGTCCCCGGTTCGCCAGCACAGCCCAGTGCGAACTATTCCACCTTGCCGCACTGGCATGGCTACGGGGAGCATTCAGCCAGGTAGGGTTGGGCAGGCTCGGTGCTCGAGACCTGCAGTGCGCCTCCACGGTCCGGTCTATCCAGTGCCTCCTCCACGTACCAGGCCTCCAGTTCCAGCACCACACACCAGGCCTACAGTGCGCCCTCAGGGTCCAGTATGCCCTGTTCCTCCTCCCCGCACTCGCCCTGAGGTGCGTGTTCCCGGCCCGGTACCACCAGTTCCGGCACCACGCACCAGGCCTACAGTGCGCCTCCAGGGTCCAGTATGCCCTGTTCCTCCTCCCCACACTCGCCCTGAGGTGCGTGTCCCCAGCCCGGTACCACCAGTTCCGGCACCACGCACCAGGCCTACAGTGCGCCTCGGCAGGCCTGAGCCGCCCTCCTGTCTAGCGCCGCCTGAGCCGCCCTCCTGTCCAGCGCCGCCTGAGCCGTCCGTCTGTCCTGAGCCGCCTGAGCCGTCCGTCTGTCCTGAGCCGCCTGAGCCGCCCGTCTGTCCTGAGCCGCCTGAGCTGCCTGTCTGTCCTGAGCCGCCTGAGCCGCCCGTCTGTCCTGAGCCGCCTGAGCCGCCCGTCTGTCCTGAGCCGCCTGAGCCGCCCGTCTGTCCTGAGCCGCCTGAGCCGCCCGTCTGTCCTGAGCCGCCTGAGCCGCCCGTCTGTCCTGAGCCGCCTGAGCCGCCCGTCTGCCCTGAGCCGCCCTTCAGTCAGGAGCCGCCTGAGTCGCCCTTCAGTCCAAAGGCGCCTGAGCCGCCCTTCAGTCCAGAGGCGCCTGAGCCGCCCTTCAGTCCAGAGGCGCCTGAGCCGCCCTTCAGTCCAGATGCGCCTGAGCCGCCCTTCAGTCCAGAGGTGCCTGAGCCGCCCTTCAGTCCAGAGCCGCCTGAGCTGCCTGTCAGTCCGGAGCTGCCCTTTAGTCCGGAGCTGCCCTTCAGTCCGGAGCTGCCCTTCAGTCCGGAGCTGCCCTTCAGTCCGGAGCTGCCCTTCAGTCCGGAGCTGCCCCTCAGTCCGGAGCTGCCCTTCAGTCCGGAGCTGCCCCTCAGTCCGGAGCTGCCCTTCAGTCCGGAGCTGCCCTTCAGTCCGGAGCTGCCCCTCAGTCCGGAGCTGCCCCTCAGTCCTGAGCTGCCCCTCAGTCCGGAGCTGCCACTCAGTCCAGAGCTGCCCCTCAGTCTGGAGGCGCCCCTCAGTCCAGAGGCGCTCCTCAGTCCAGTGGGGTCCTTTATTAGGGTTCCCAGTCCAAGGTCACTGAAGCGGGCAATGACTATGGTGGAGTGAGGTTCACGTCCCGCGCCAGAGCCGCCACCGCGGACAGATGCCCACCCAGACCCTCCCCTATAGGTTTAGGTTTTGCGGCCGGAGTCCGCACCTTGGGGGGGGGGGGGGTACTGTCACGCCCTGACCATAGTTTGCGTTGTATGTTTCTATGTTTTGTTTGGTCAGCGTGTGATATGAGTGGGCATTTTATGTTGTATGTCTAGTTTGTCTGTTTCTATGTGTTTGGCCTGATATGGTTCTCAATCAGAGGCAGGTGTTAGTCGTTGTCTCTGATTGGGAGCCATATTTAGGTAGCCTGTTTTGTCTTTGTGGGTTGTGGGTGATTGTTCCTGTTCCTGTGTTTGTGTTCACTATACGGGACTGTTACGTTTTCGTTCGTTTGTCGGTTTATTGTTTTGTTAGTTGTTTAAGTATTCTTATTAAAATGTATACTCACCACGCTGCATCTTGGTCCTCCGATCCTTCTTACTACTCCTCCTCAGAAGAGGAGGAAGACGAGCATTACACAGTCCTGTGTCATGCCAACAGTAAAGCATTCTGAGACCATTCATATGTGGGGTTGCTTCTCAGCCAAGGGAGTGGACTCACTCACAATTTTGCCTAAGAACACAGCCATGAATAAAGAATGGTACCAACACATCCTCCGTGAGCAACTTCTCCCAACCATCCAGGAACAGTTTGGTGATGAACAATGCCTTTTCCAGCATGATGACGCACCTTGCCATAAGGCAAAATTGGTAACTAAGTGGCTCGGGGAACAAATCATCAATATTTTGGGTCCATGGCCAGGAAACTCCCCAGACCTTAATCCCATTGAGAACTTGTGGTTCTCAAGAGGTGGGTGGACAAACAAAACCCCACAAATTCTGACAAACTCCAAGCATTGATTATGCAAGAATGGGCTGCCATCAGTCAGGATGTGGCCCAGAAGTTAATTGACAGCATGCCAGTGCGGATTGCAGATGTCTTGAAAAAGAAGGATCAACATTGCAAATATTGACTCTTTGCATCAACTTCATGTAATTGTCAATAAAAGCCTTTGACACTTATGAAATGCTTGTAATTATACTTCAGTATTCCATAATAACATCTGACAAAAATATCTAAAGACACTGAAGCAGAAAACTTTGTGGAAATTATTATTTGTGTCATTCTCAAAACTTTTGGCCACAACTGCACACATCAGGAGAAATAAATCTGAAGCTGGAGTGGTTATGAATGAGAGAGGGAGAGATGAGATACATGGGAGAGCCCGGAGGCGAGTGAGAGGACCCTGTAAGGATATGAGGAGTACTCAGCTCTGAGAGGACCCTGTACGGACATGACGAGTACTCAGCTCTGAGAGGATCCTGTACGGACGCAATGAGTACTCAGCTCTGAGAGAACCCTGTACGGATGTGAGGAGTACTCAGCTCTGAGAGGACCCTGTACGGACGTGAGGAGTACTCATCTCTGAGAGGATCCTGTACGGACGTGAGGAGTACTCAGCTCTGAGAGGACCCTGTACGGACGTGAGGAGTACTCAGCTCTGAGAGGACCCTGTACGGACGTGAGGAGTGCTCATCTCTGAGAGAACCCTGTACGGACGTGAGGAGTGCTCATCTCTGAGAGAACCCTGTACGGACGTGAGGAGTGCTCATCTCTGAGAGAACCCTGTACGGACGTGAGGAGTACTCAGCTCTGAGAGGACCCTGTACGGACGTGAGGAGTACTCAGCTCTGAGAGGACCCTGTACGGACGTGAGGAGTACTCATCTCTGAGAGGACCCTGTACGGACGTGAGGAGTACTCAGCTCTGAGAGGACCCTGTACGGACGTGAGGAGTACTCATCTCTGAGAGGACCCTGTACGGACGTGAGGAGTACTCATCTCTGAGAGAACCCTGTACGGACGTGAGGAGTACTCATCTCTGAGAGAACCCTGTACGGACGTGAGGAGTACTCATCTCTGAGAGAACCCTGTACGGATTTTAGGAGTACTCAGCTCTGAAACTCTTGATCTGCCCTGTGTGTCTTTTTATGTGTCTTTCATTTGTTCTGTTTACTTAAAAGAGAGCACGTTACATAATAAGTTACATAAATGTAAAAAAACATTTTCTTCATGTTGTTCAAGTTCACAGTTTGTAGTAAAGCACTGTATGTCTGCTTTAACCAGCCTCTGTGTGATATTCTGTGGTTTACCAGGGTATGTTTGATCCTGGAGTGTTGGGGCTCTTTTCAGTCTGTATCGCTGAAGCGCTACAGATTGCTCAATAGAAATGTAAAGGTCATGTAACGGCTTTCTTCTGTGGACGAAGGATCGGACCAAAGCGCAGCGTGGTTAGTGTTCATCATTTTTAATTAAAGCCAATAAACGTGAACACTACAAAATACAAAACAACAAAATGTAAAAAAACCGAAACAGTTCTGTCTGGTGCAGACACACGAAGACATGAAGACAACCACCCACAAAACCCAACACAAAACAGGCTACCTAAATATGGTTCCCAATCAGAGACAATGACTAACACCTGCCTCTGATTGAGAACCATATCAGGCCAAACATAGAAACGGAAAACTAGACACACAACATAGAATGCCCACTCAGCTCACGTCCTGACCAACACTAAAACAAAGAAAACTATGGTCAGAACGTGACAGGTCATTTTTGATTGAGCCGACATGCAGCGTTTGCCGTGAATGCAGTCTTCATTAATGCAGGCACATTGCCTTTAAATTTCAATCACACTGTAATTCTGAACTTCAGAGATACAGAATTAATAGAGCCCTGAGTGCAGTGAGCTGTCCATAATGCTTTATATGTGGAGTTAGTCTCTGGCTGGGCGTCTGATCCTGTAATCCAGAGGGCTGATTAGCTGCTACGTGGAGCACAGGGCAGCTAGCCTCTTTATATTGTTGTTCCATTGGGCCACGTGGGGAGGGAGAGACGTAAGGATGAGAGATGGTCCTGTTGTGCAGCAGGGCCTCCACAACCAGTCTGCCTGTTGGGGAGTGTCTACAACCCATGGATGTCGCCCAACACATCTAGTCTTAGCGATAGATAGGACACCAAGGGCCTCTATTTCAGACCCAGACTAAGCCTGGGCCAAGATTAAAATACATCTGATTTGAAAGTGCTTTTGAGTCCATTAGTAGGTTTCATCTGGGTCTGGGAAACCAGCCACCCAAAATGTTATTTTGTGCTGAGATTCAGTCAAGGTTTGAGCATGGTCAAATAAAGATGTTGGAGCTAACACTGGAAGTAATGGTAGTGATGATGGAGTGGATGGTGGGGCTCGTCACTCACAGGAACGCCTCCATTACCTCTTCAGGGGAGAGAACGAGAGAGAGAGAGAGAGAGAGAGAGAGAGAGAGAGAGAGAGAGAGAGGTAATGGTAGTGATGATGGAGTGGATGGTGGGGCCCATCACTCACAGGAATGCCTCCATTACCTTGTCAGGGGAGAGGTCCAAGGCATGGGGTGGCAGATGGAGAGGGGTGCTTCAAATAAACTGCTGATTTTGACTGACTTACCTTGGAGAGAATTACATTCAGAGAGAGACAGAAAGAAAGAGAGACAGAAAGAAAGAGAGACAGAAAGAAAGAAAGAAAAATAGAATATAGAGAAAGAGAGAGTGTTAGAGAAAGAAAGCGAGACAGGAAGACAGAGACAATGGGAGAAACAGAGAGCACGCAGACATCCCGTGTTGTGAAACAAATTAGCCTTGACAATTGCATTTAATGGCATTCTTTCTGTGGGAACGGCTCCATTGGCAGGGACGCTGTAGTTCTGGAGCCTTACCAAATGTGAACAGTGCAGTGCATGGTTGGTCAGCAGAGCCATTTGGTTCACTGTAGCAGCCCTCTGCTCTGAGACTATAGGCCTACAGTAAACAGCTGCCAGCAACATTTTAGTGTGTTTAGATCCCCAACAGATTCAGTGTTGAAACCTTCCAATTGGTATTGAGGAGTTCTCTAGTCTACACACCCGCTGGTGAAGTCAACCTCAATATTTTGCCATGTCATAGCTTCTATTTCAGTCTCCCTCAGTCAGTCTGCCGTCATCAATGATGCCTGCTGTATCCACTGGCATAGCAACCCCCCCCCCCCCCCCCCCCCCCCCCCCAGCCCCCAAAAGGTGGGGTGGCCACAAGCTTTGGAGGCCCCAAACCCCCAGAAACCATATTAACACTTCATAAGGCATAAATTTTTTGTTGAGTTATGGGAAATTAGTTTTAAAACAACACATTTTTCTCTCAGCCTCATGGCAAAATGTGTAGAATAGCAGGAAATTAGCTCACGGATTCTTGAAAGTTGGGACAATCCTTCTCCAGCAAGGAAACTTTATTTTTTATAGTTGAAGAAATGTATTTTGTTGCATTATTTTAGTTTAAAATGAGCATTACGGGGAATATTGTAAGGAAAATATTTGCCTTTGGAATTTTCCAAATATTTTCAATATTATTAATTTACATGTTGGCTCAATGCCTGGAAATGCTTTTGTCCGGAGCAATGGATCCCAATTTCAAAACTATCCAAAAAGGTGTTAACAAAAAACATTTCACCTGTAATAATGGATATTAACTGAAAAATGATCGTATGTAGTTTCATTCAATAGCCCTCTGTGACTTTAAAGAATATCTATTTCAAAACTATGATTCCTAAAAGATGTGTCCAGATATTTAGTCAACTGTCAAATTTGTCTAAAATGATTCCGGAATGACCAGGGTCAGTTACACCATAAAGACCCCTTATTCATGTCCTCATTACATGTAGTACCACAATACCATTTCTAAAGCTATTTGTAAAGTTCTCTCCTTTTTATATATTTAAACAAACAATATTGGAATCACCATGGTCACAAACATAAACTGTCAACTCCATCTGCCTGACAGATTACGTTAGAATATGAACTTTCGTTCATTATGTTACATTGAATGATGTTTTATAAAGCAACTGAGGAGAAACTAAATTGCTACTGTATATACCACTTGAATGAAGAAGTAAAAACATCAACTCTGTCAGATTTTTGTCTAATGTCAACTCCTTCAGAGTGCTGAAAGATCTGATAGAATGGTTGTTTTTATTGGGGATTTTCAAATGAAACATTTTCCATATTTTACAAATGTTGGTTTTGAACTTTTATTTTTAGAGGCAAAAATATGTGTCTTTTGAGTATTTGTTGTCAACTCCGTCTTGTCAACTCTGTCACTGACTCTAACCCCCTTAAGATAGTGTAACGGTTTCTCTCCTCCTCTTCGTCTGAAGAGGAGGAGTAGGGATCAGACCAAAATGCAGCGTGTTGTGAAGACATGATGAATATTTATTAAAGCAAAGACGAACACGAAAAAACACTTGGAAAATTACAAAACAACGTAGACAAACCTGAACGTGAGAACTTACAATATAACACGAAGAACGCACGAACAGGAACAGACTAACCAAACGAACGAAAACAAAACAGTCCTGTGTGGTGCGACAGACACAGACACAGACACAGACACAGACACAGACACAGACACAGACACAGACACAGACACAGACACAGACACAGCAGACTACACTTAATATGGTTCTCAATCAGAGGAAACGTCAACACCTGCCTCTAATTGAGAACCATATCAGGCAACACATTTAACCCAACATAGAAACACATAACATAGAATGTCCACCCCAACTCACGCCCTGACCAACTAAACACATACAAAAACAAGTAAAACAGGTCAGGAACGTGACAGATAGATGTTTTTGTCAATATTCACCAAAAATATTGTCATACTTTTCTGCAACATATGCTTAAACAACAAACTGCATTACACCACTGGCTATATCCTCGGTCTGCCCTGTCCTCCCACTGGGGCTATAGGCAGCACTTATCAACATAATGGACCTCTCCCTACTGTGGTGTCAGCTCTGCTCCCTGCAGACTTATTACCTACGCTTTCTCCCTGCAGACGTATTACCTACGCTTTCTCCCTGCAGACGTATTACCTACGCTTTCTCCCTGCAGACTTATTACCTACGCGTTCTCCCTGCAGACGTATTACCTGCGCGTTCTCCCTGCAGACTTATTACCTACGCGTTCTCCCTGCAGACGTATTACCTGCGCGTTCTCCCTGCAGACTTATTACCTACGCTTTCTCCCTGCAGACGTATTACCTGCGCGTTCTCCCTGCAGACTTATTACCTGCGCGTTCTCCCTGCAGACTTATTACCTACGCTTTCTCCCTGCAGACGTATTACCTGCGTGTTCTCCCTGCAGACTTATTACCTACGCGTTCTCCCTGCAGACGTATTCCCTGCGTGTTCTCCCTGCAGACTTATTACCTGCGTGTTCTCCCTGCAGACTTATTACCTACGCGTTCTCCCTGCAGACGTATTACCTGCGTGTTCTCCCTGCAGACTTATTACCTGCGTGTTCTCCCTGCAGACGTATTACCTGCGTGTTCTCCCTGCAGACTTATTACCTGCGTGTTCTCCCTGCAGACTTATTACCTACGCGTTCTCCCTGCAGACGTATTACCTGCGTGTTCTCCCTGCAGACTTATTACCTGCGCGTTCTCCCTGCAGACTTATTACCTGCGCTTTCTCCCTGCAGACGTATTACCTACGCATTCTCCCTGCAAACGTATTACCTACGCTTTCTCCCTGCAGACTTATACCTACGCGTTTTCCCTGCAGACGTATTACCTACGCGTTCTCCCTGCAGACATATTACCTGCACGTTCTCCCTGCAGACGTATTACCTACGCTTTCTCCCTGCAGACTTATTACCTACGTGTTCTCCCTGCAGACGTATTACCTACACTTTCTCCCTGCAGACTTATTACCTACGCTTTCTCCCTGCAGACTTATTACCTACGCATTCTCCCTGCAGACGTATTACCTGCGCGTTCTCCCTGCAGACGTATTACCTGCGCGTTCTCCCTGCAGACGTATTACCTGCGTGTTCTCCCTGCAGACTTATTACCTGCGTGTTCTCCCTGCAGACTTATTACCTACGCATTCTCCCTGCAGACTTATTACCTACGCATTCTCCCTGCAGACGTATTACCTACGCTTTCTCCCTGCAGACGTATTACCTACGCGTTCTCCCTGCAGACGTATTACCTACGCTTTCTCCCTGCAGACTTATTACCTGCGCGTTCTCCCTGCAGACGTATTACCTGCGTGTTCTCCCTGCAGACTTATTACCTGCGCGTTCTCCCTGCAGACTTATTACCTACGCATTCTCCCTGCAGACTTATTACCTACGCGTTCTCCCTGCAGACTTATTACCTACGCGTTCTCCCTGCAGACGTATTACCTACGCGTTCTCCCTGCAGACTTATTACCTGCGCGTTCTCCCTGCAGACGTATTACCTACGCTTTCTCCCTGCAGACTTATTACCTGCGCGTTCTCCCTGCAGACGTATTACCTACGCTTTCTCCCTGCAGACTTATTACCTGCGCGTTCTCCCTGCAGACTTATTACCTGAGCGTTCTCCCTGCAGACTTATTACCTGCGCGTTCTCCCTGCAGACTTATTACCTGCGCGTTCTCCCAGCAGACTTATTAGCTACGAGTTCTCCCTGCAGACGTATTACCTACGCTTTCTCCCTGCAGACTTATTACCTGCGCGTTCTCCCTGCAGACTTATTACCTGCGCGTTCTCCCAGCAGACTTATTAGCTACGAGTTCTCCCTGCAGACGTATTACCTACGCTTTCTCCCTGCAGACTTATTACCTGCGCGTTCTCCCTGCAGACTTATTACCTGCGCGTTCTCCCTACAGACTTATTACCTACGAGTTCTCCCTGCAGACGTATTACCTACGCGATCTCCCTACAGACTTATTACCTACGAGTTCTCCCTGCAGACTTATTACCTGCGCGTTCTCCCTACAGACTTATTACCTACGAGTTCTCCCTGCAGACGTATTACCTACGCGATCTCCCTGCAGACCTATTACCTGCATGTTATATTTTTAGACCATAACTGCGGTCTTGTCTCCAGGGTTATTATTCACTGTGCAGGCTTTTAAAAGTGCTGTCAAACTGTGAATTAGATTCAGTGCCATAGTCAAAAGACCTCTCCTTAATATGAGTGTCAACCCTTTGTTTAAACCAGGCAGGTAGAGAGGCTTAAATGGCTGATGTGCAGTACTCAGATGTAGGCTGGATGGATATAGACAGGAGAAAAGAAAGGTGTTGGACCTGTCTCTGTTTGACTTGAACTAATGTAAAAGCGTGACTTCTACAGAGAACTTGAACTGGATGTCAGTGACAGTCTATAAAAGAGGAAATGGCAAGGATTCTACTTTTTTATTCTCATTCTCATATTGTCATCTTTTATTCTCATTCATGAGCGTATATGTTGGAGAGAATGTAGGAGCCCCTTTGGTGTACTACACAACCAGCCTGTCCTCATATCCAGCAGCAGAACTGGGTGTTTTCTTTCTCCATCTCCAGCTCAGAAAAATCCAATACATTTGTTATCAGTTTCACGTTACTCAAGGGCATCTCCCAGTCAGTCTATCTCGCAAATCCATCAGTTTATCAGCCCACCTGCCTCCCAGATCTCTTCTCCTTTAGGCTGCAGAGATCTGCAGAGATCTCCACTCCACCTCAGAAATGATGTATGATCTCCATCACAAGTAGAGCTGCTCCCTATTTTTTACACACAATTGATCTGTCCTTTAATTATACAGGTGATCCCATTGAAATTGCTTGTGTTTCAAATCAAATCAAATTCTATACATCACACGCTTCATAAACAACAGGTGTAGACTAACAGTCTACACCTGCACTGTTGGGAACGGGCCGTTCCCAACAGTGCAGAGAGAAAGAAAATAGAGAAATAATAGAAAAGTAAGACAGGTAGTAATACAATTAATAATAAATACACAATGAGTAATAATAACTTGGCTATATACACTGGGTACCAGTACCGAGTCGATTTGTGCAGGGGTACAAGATAATTGAGGTAGATATTTAGGAATAAAGTAACTAGGCAATATGATAGATAATAAACAGTAGCAACAGTGTATGTACATTTTAAAAAATGTATGCAAAAAAGGTCAATGCAGCTAATCTGGGTAGCTGTTTGGTTAACTATGTATCAGTCTTATGGCTTGGGGGTAGAATTTGTTCAGGGTCCTGTTGGTTCCAGACTTGGTGCATCAGTACCGCTTGCCGTGCAGTGGCAGAGAGAACAGTCTACAGTATGACTTGGGCTGCTGGAGTCTTTGATAATTTCTAGGGCCTTCCTCTGACACCGCCTGGTATAGAGGTCCTGAATGGCAGGGAGCTCAGCCCAAGTGATGTACTGGGCTGTATGCATTACCCTCTGTATGCATTACCCTCGGTTAGATGCCAAGCAGTTGCCATACTAAGCAGTGATGCAGCCAGTCAAGAAGCTCTCAATGGTGCAGATGTTATACCTTTTGAAGTATCTGAGGGCCCATGCCAAATATTTTCAGCCTCCTGAGGGGGAAGAGGTGTTCTCTCTTCACTACTGTGTTGATGTGTGTGGACCATGATAGAGCCTTAGTGATGTTGACAGACGAACAGGGTGTTAAAATGGGAGTGTATCAGTTTAGGGGGTACAATATGTTGTGGTACTATATGACAAATAGGAAGCCTGATGGAACATCTGAGGACGTGCGCCACCTGCACCACATCTCTGAGGACATGCACCACCTGCACCTGCACAGCCATTGGCCAGATGCAAATCAACAGCTGCAAGCCACCGTCACCGCCATGCACAGACAGGCTTATTGAATTAAGGCTAAAAGCCGGATGGAATGCAAGCTCCATAATTATAAGCCAAGAATAATCACAGGAGCATAATTGATGTAGTAATTGTGTTTGCTTTCTTAGAGCCAGAAACTAAAGTCGGGTGGCTGAAGTGGGTTCTTGCTGTTGTCAAAACAAACCCACTGGGCAGAGACGTCAGTTCAATGTCTAGTTTTTATTTACTTTTGGTTGTGTTGTCAACTAACGTGAATTCAACGTGAAATCAATAAAACATTTCATCATGTCATTGTATTTAGGATAAAAGTTGGAAGAAAAAAATAAGAAATTACCTTACTGTCCCGCCCTGACCTTAGAGATCCTTATTTATTCTCTATGTTTGGTTGGGTCAGGGTGTGACTCGGGGTGGGACAATCTATGCTTTCTATTTCTTTGTTGTTTTGCCGAGTGTGGTTCCCAATCAGAGGCAGCTGTCTATCGTTGTCTCTGATTGGGGATCATATATAAGTTGTGATTTTTTTTTTGGGGGGGGGATTTGTTATTTTTGTTTTGAGTGTTTCTTGTAAATAAATATCATGAACACTTTCCACGCTGCGCTTTGGTCCACTCTTCCTTCCACCGACGACGAGCGTTACACTTAACTTACGTTGATTACTTTTTGCAAATCCAATCAGTTTTCCACATTGATTCAACGTCATCAACATGCTAGTTCATTCAATAGCACAAGGCAACATTGGAGGAAAGTCCCCCCAGCATTTTCAGTTATGGTATACAGTCTATCCCCATCCCTTTAAGGTTGTGTGTCTGTCAGTGAAGGTGTGGGTGTGTGTTTTGGGAGATGAGGAGCTGGAGGGGGCAGGCAGGAGTGGTTGTGTGCCCATCTGTGATGGAATCAGTGTGTGTCTGTCTGGTCTCAGTTATCTAGATGTGTCAGACAGACAGCCAGGTGGTGCTGTGGCCTGTCTGTCTGGCAGGCTGCTCTGATAAGACTGCCATGTCTTTCTGTCACAGGATGCTATCACATCACATACAGTTTGATCCCTTAGATACAGTACCAGACAAAAGTTTGGACACACCTACTCATTCAAGGCTTTTTCTTTATTTTGACTATTTTCTACATTGTAGAATAATAGTGAAGACATTAAAACTATGAAATAACACTTATGGAATCATGTACTAACCAAAAAAGTGTTAAACAAATCAAAATATATTTTATATTTGAGATTCTTCAAAGTAGCCACCCTTTGCCTTGATGAGAGCTTTGCAGTGGGGAAATACAATTAAATTCAGTTGAACTGGGTCTTTAGTTGCAATATCTTATTTACCATACAGGATTCATAATTTAACATAAGCCATGATTCATAATAAATATGATGACTTTCTGACTTTTGAACTTTCTGTTTGAACTGTGAATAAGTATTGATATAGAACATATATAATGAAAACATGTTGTGGTATCTAGTATCGTACATAGCCCACGTTAATGCAAAACTGCTAAGTGCATTCAGGGTCAGCCTGAGAGTGTTCTGCTCTGCAGACCTGTCTGTAGCCCGGGGCTTTGTGAGTTCTGTGTCTACTGCCTTCCCTCCCTCTGTCCTTGTCCATTGAATCTCATTCTGCTCTTTATGCTAATATGCAGAGAACTTTGGTGGTGGAATTTTTAATCATTCTCAGTATGAAATATTTCCCTTTTTATTCAGCTCCAATTCAAACTTTTCTAATCGTGAAAACCCCCATAGGATATAGCGCGCAGACAGACAGACTGGGATGTTTGTTTGTTTATCTAATGTTTTGTCCCTTAAGTCAACTTTCCTCCCACACTGCTGTGATTACAACTTGCACTTGGGAAATCAAGAGAAAACCTGCACTCAGGCAAGTAAGACAAACCACAAGAAATAACACAAGAGACCTGATTGCCTATTTTCCTGTTGAGTGCTCTCGCCGTGGACAGACACCATGTCTCGTTCATCGGTCACTCCTAGCCACAGTGTTTTGTCTAGGTCTGTCCCCTGTGCCAGACAGATCCTTGATGCTGATGTCTCCTCTATTCCACACCACTGAACACACACACACACACACACACACACACACACACACACACACACACACACACACACACACACACACACACACACACACACACACACACACACACACACACACACACACACACACACACACACACACACACACACACACACACACACACACACACACACACACACACACACACACACACACACACACACACACACACAAACACACGTTTTCACACCTGCTTGCAGGGCCTGAAGGTCTACCAGCACCACATCTCAGTAGGTCCCTCTGTGCTGTGTTTACTGGGCCATGGTCAAAGGTGAAATAGATTGTGACACGCTAGGCCCTCATTTTCTTAGCAACTTTACACACTGAGGGGTGGTTAACAGATTGGAAATATCACAGGAATCATTAATATGTAGGATCTTAATTTGATCACTCTGTTGTTCCAGGACAGGAAATGCAAACTTGTAGTGTATTCAAGGTTTAAAAAGGCAAATAAAGGTATTCATTTCCACTTTAAAATGTCAGACTTTATTTGCCCTGACAACAATTCTATCAACCCTTACAAAAATGTTCATTATAATCCACACTATAATTCACATTTCCTGTTGCTGCAGGGTTATTTTCCTGCTGTGAGAAACTAGTCAAATTTAAAATCCTACACCTGTTCTGTGTAAGGAGCATATCTTACAGACGTCAGTAGAGCTAGTGTAGAGCGCCAGCTACAGGGTAAGTTATGGCCCTGTTAACTGTGTTTAAGGAGATTTAGCCTGCCAGATTGTAACTCATTAAAACCACAGTTTTCCTCCATCTCTGTCTTTACTTCACTTCCCTTATTCTAATTTTTCCCTCTCACCATGCCTCCTCTCGTCCACACTCTCTGCTCTCTCTTTCCCTTCTCTCCCTCACTCCTTTCTCCTCTCTGCTGTGATCTGAGAACTCTCTCAACCTGTTCGAATAGAGAGGCCCATCTCTAGGCTTATCTTGCTGTGCCTGAAAGCAGTACACTCTCAGTACACTGAAGACAGCCAGCCATGTGGAACACCCTTACACCAGTCACAGAATAGAGAATAGAGAAGAGATTCGGCTCCAAGGGTTTTGAAGCAGCACGCTCCACACAGAGAACAATGTTATTCCTGTTTACGCTATACTGTCAAATTTAGGTTATCCTGTGTGTTGTCTGTCTTGAAATGTGAGAAATTGATGCGTACTGTACTAACATGTAACCTGTTTAACCAATCTAGATGTTATTCTATGTTAATTTCCACATCGTTTTTTTGTTGCAAGATGCTTAACTTAATTCCACGATTATTATTTTAATTTTTTATTAATGTCACCACAAGCTGCATGGTGGTGATGTGTCTGGTTAGGGTGTGATCCTGTCTGTGGGTAGTGTGTAGAGTGGCTGTGGCAGTCTGGCAGGTGATCCATCAGGGGGCAGAGAGAGACAGAGCCAGCAGCAGCAGTGGTAAGCAGCAGCAGCAGCAGGGTGCTTGATCTTCCCTAACATTGCCAGCCACTGATGGGTCCCTGGTCCCATCGTGTCTCCATACACTGCTCTGCCCCCATACTTCACCATCTAATTACATTGCAGCCTGTCGGCAGCTCATTTGTATCTCAGACTCCCTCCCTCTCTCTCAGGCTCCTCTATGGCTCAGGGTTCCCTTTTTAATGGAAGCAGAACCTAGTGAGCTTCCATTAAGCTCCAGTGAGCTTTCTTTGAATGTCCATCCTCTCTTTCGATCTCTATCCTTAAATATGCCCCTCTTTCTTTCCCTTTACATCATTATTTATCTCCACCTCTCCCTCCTTCATTACTCTCTGCTTACTCTTGCTATCCTTTACTCTCCTCTTTCACTCTCCTCTCCTTCACGATACTCACCCTCCTCCCTCCATCTCTCTGCCACTCTCCATCTCACTGACCCCCTTCTATCCTCTTCTGCTTTCTTTCCTCCCGAGCCGCCCGCTTGCTTTCAGAAAGTCTGTCATTGCTGAATGACTCAGTGTGTTATATGGGTTAAGATGGTGAAACCTGGGCTTGATGGAGACAGAGAGACAGACAGATACAGGCGTAGAGACAGTACAGATACAGACAGACAGGTGCAGAGGCTTATATTACAATAAAGGGGTTAGGACAGGTGCATCTGCTACTGGCTCCAGATATCCCACTGCAGTGCACCTGATGGACAGGGCTTCAGAATGGTGAGACTGAATCTGATGGCAATATGAATAGTGAAGTTGGGTGACTGTAACAGTCAGCCTCCGGGCTGGTGGCTCATGTAGTGATTTACTTAGGGGGTCAACTAGAGTATCTTGTCAAGAAAAGGCTTACAGGTTCAATAAACTTGTCTGTCCAACTTTATATCTAAATAGGAACATAGGTATCTCAGTCTCTACACCAGGGCTCTCCAACCCTGTTCCTGTACCACAGGGCTCTCCAACCCTGTTCCTGTAGCACAGGGCTCTCCAACCCTGTTCCTGTAGCACAGGGCTCTCCAACCCTGTTCCTGTAGCACAGGGCTCTCCAACCCTGTTCCTGTACCACAGGGCTGTCCAACCCTGTTCCTGTACCACAGGGCTCTCCAACCCTGTTCCTGTACCACAGGGCTCTCCAACCCTGTTCCTGTAGCACAAGGCCCTCCAACCCTGTTCCTGTACCACAGGGCTTTCCAACCCTGTTCCTGTAGCACAGGGCTCTCCAACCCTGTTCCTGTAGCACAGGGCTCTCCAACCCTGTTCCTGTACCACAGGGCTCTCCAACCCTGTTCCTGTAGCACAGGGCTCTCCAACTCTGTTCCAGTACCACAGGGCTCTCCAACCCTGTTCCTGTACCACAGGGCTCTCCAACCCTGTTCCTGTAGCACAGGGCTCTCCAACCCTGTTCCTGTACCACAGGGCTCTCCAACCCTGTTCCTGTACCACAGGGCTCTCCAACCCTGTTCCTGTACTACAGGGCTCTCCAACCCTGTTCCTGTAGCACAGGGCTCTCCAACCCTGTTCCTGTACCACAGGGCTCTCCAACCCTGTTCCTGTAGCACAGGGCTCTCCAACCCTGTTCCTGTACCACAGGGCTCTCCAACCCTGTTCCTGTACCACAGGGCTCTCCAACTCTGTTCCTGTACCACAGGGCTCTCCAACCCTGTTCCTGTACCACAGGGCTCTCCAACCCTGTTCCTGTAGCACAGGGCTCTCCAACCCTGTTCCTGTAGCACAGGGCTCTCCAACCCTGTTCCTGTACCACAGGGCTCTCCAACCCTGTTCCTGTACCACAGGGCTCTCCAACCCTGTTCCTGTATCACAGGGCTCTCCAACCCTGTTCCTGTACCACAGGGCTCTCCAACCCTGTTCCTGTACCACAGGGCTCTCCAACCCTGTTCCTGTAGCACAGGGCTCTCCAACCCTGTTCCAGTACCACAGGGCTCTCCAACCCTGTTCCTGTACCACAGGGCTCTCCAACCCTGTTCCTGTAGCACATGGCTCTCCAACCCTGTTCCTGTACCACAGGGCTCTCCAACCCTGTTCCTGTACCACAGGGCTCTCCAACCCTGTTCCTGTACCACAGGGCTCTCCAACCCTGTTCCTGTAGCACAGGGCTCTCCAACCCTGTTCCTGTAGCACAGGGCTCTCCAACCCTGTTCCAGTACCACAGGGCTCTCCAACCCTGTTCCTGTACCACAGGGCTCTCCAACCCTGTTCCTGTAGCACAGGGCTCTCCAACCCTGTTCCTGTACCACAGGGCTCTCCAACCCTGTTCCTGTAGCACAGGGCTCTCCAACCCTGTTCCTGTACCACAGGGCTCTCCAACCCTGTTCATGTAGCACAGGGCTCTCCAACACTGTTCCTGTAGCACAGGGCTCTCCAACCCTGTCCCTGTAGCACAGGGCTCTCCAACCCTGTTCCAGTACCACAGGGCTCTCCAACCCTGTTCCTGTAGCACAGGGCTCTCCAACCCTGTTCCTGTACCACAGGGCTCTCCAACCCTGTTCCAGTACCACAGGGCTCTCCAACCCTGTTCCTGTAGCACAGGGCTCTCCAACCCTGTTCCTGTAGCACAGGGCTCTCCAACCCTGTTCCTGTACCACAGGGCTCTCCAACCCTGTTCCTGTACCACAGGGCTCTCCAACCCTGTTCCTGTACCACAGGGCTCTCCAACCCTGTTCCTGTACCACAGGGCTCTCCAACTCTGTTCCAGTACCACAGGGCTCTCCAACCCTGTTCCTGTACCACAGGGCTCTCCAACCCTGTTCCTGTACCACAGGGCTCTCCAACCCTGTTCCTGTAGGACAGGGCTCTCCAACCCTGTTCCTGTAGGACAGGGCTCTCCAACCCTGTTCCTGTACCACAGGGCTCTCCAACCCTGTTCCTGTAGCACAGGGCTCTCCAACCCTGTTCCTGTACCACAGGGCTCTCCAACTCTGTTCCAGTACCACAGGGCTCTCCAACTCTGTTCCTGTACCACAGGGCTCTCCAACCCTGTTCCTGTACCACAGGGCTCTCCAACCCTGTTCCTGTACCACAGGGCTGTCCAACCCTGTTCCTGTAGCACAGGGCTCTCCAACCCTGTTCCTGTAGCACAGGGCTCTCCAACCCTGTTCCTGTACCACAGGGCTCTCCAACCCTGTTCCTGTACCACAGGGCTCTCCAACCCTGTTCCTGTACCACAGGGCTCTCCAACCCTGTTCCTGTACCACAGGGCTCTCCAACCCTGTTCCTGTACCACAGGGCTCTCCAACCCTGTTCCAGTACCACAGGGCTCTCCAACCCTGTTCCTGTAGCACAGGGCTCTCCAACCCTGTTCCTGTAGCACAGGGCTCTCCAACCCTGTTCCTGTACCACAGGGCTCTCCAACCCTGTTCCTGTATCACAGGGCTCTCCAACCCTGTTCCTGTACCACAGGGCTCTCCAACCCTGTTCCTGTACCACAGGGCTCTCCAACTCTGTTCCAGTACCACAGGGCTCTCCAACCCTGTTCCTGTACCACAGGGCTCTCCAACCCTGTTCCTGTACCACAGGGCTCTCCAACCCTGTTCCTGTAGGACAGGGCTCTCCAACCCTGTTCCTGTAGGACAGGGCTCTCCAACCCTGTTCCTGTACCACAGGGCTCTCCAACCCTGTTCCTGTACCACAGGGCTCTCCAACCCTGTTCCTGTAGCACAGGGCTCTCCAACCCTGTTCCTGTACCACAGGGCTCTCCAACTCTGTTCCAGTACCACAGGGCTCTCCAACTCTGTTCCTGTACCACAGGGCTCTCCAACCCTGTTCCTGTACCACAGGGCTCTCCAACCCTGTTCCTGTAGCACAGGGCTGTCCAACCCTGTTCCTGTAGCACAGGGCTCTCCAACCCTGTTCCTGTAGCACAGGGCTCTCCAACCCTGTTCCTGTACCACAGGGCTCTCCAACCCTGTTCCTGTACCACAGGGCTCTCCAACCCTGTTCCTGTACCACAGGGCTCTCCAACCCTGTTCCTGTAGCACAGGGCTCTCCAACCCTGTTCCTGTAGCACAGGGCTCTCCAACCCTGTTCCAGTACCACAGGGCTCTCCAACCCTGTTCCTGTAGCACAGGGCTCTCCAACCCTGTTCCTGTAGCACAGGGCTCTCCAACCCTGTTCCTGTACCACAGGGCTCTCCAACCCTGTTCCTGTACCACAGGGCTCTCCAACCCTGTTCCTGTATCACAGGGCTCTCCAACCCTGTTCCTGTACCACAGGGCTCTCCAACCCTGTTCCTGTACCACAGGGCTCTCCAAATCTGTTCCAGTACCACAGGGCTCTCCAACCCTGTTCCTGTACCACAGGGCTCTCCAACCCTGTTCCTGTACCACAGGGCTCTCCAACCCTGTTCCTGTAGGACAGGGCTCTCCAACCCTGTTCCTGTAGGACAGGGCTCTCCAACCCTGTTCCTGTACCACAGGGCTCTCCAACCCTGTTCCTGTACCACAGGGCTCTCCAACCCTGTTCCTGTACCACAGGGCTCTCCAACTCTGTTCCAGTACCACAGGGCTCTCCAACTCTGTTCCTGTACCACAGGGCTCTCCAACCCTGTTCCTGTACCACAGGGCTCTCCAACCCTGTACCTGTAGCACAGGGCTCTCCAACCCTGTTCCTGTACCACAGGGCTCTCCAACCCTGGTCCTGTACCACAGGGCTCTCCAACCCTGTTCCTGTACCACAGGGCTCTCCAACCCTGTTCCAGTACCACAGGGCTCTCCAACCCTGTTCCTGTACCACAGGACTCTCCAACCCTGTTCCTGTACCACAGGGCTCTCCAACCCTGTTCCTGTAGCACAGGGCTCTCCAACCATGTTCCTGTACCACAGGGCTCTCCAACCCTGTTCCAGTACCACAGGGTTCTCCAACCCTGTTCCTGTAGCACAGGGCTCTCCAACCCTGTTCCTGTACCACAGGGCTCTCCAACCCTGTTCCTGTACCACAGGGCTCTCCAACCCTGTTCCTGTAGCACAGGGCTCTCCAACCCTGTTCCTGTACCACAGGGCTCTCCAACCCTGTTCCTGTACCACAGGGCTCTCCAACCCTGTTCCTGTACCACAGGGCTCTCCAACCCTGTTCCTGTATCACAGGGCTCTCCAACCCTGTTCCTGTACCACAGGGCTCTCCAACCCTGTCCCTGTACCACAGGGCTCTCCAACCCTGTTCCTGTACCACAGGGCTCTCCAACCCTGTTCCTGTAGCACAGGGCTCTCCAACCCTGTTCCTGTAGCACAGGGCTCTCCAACCCTGTTCCTGTAGCACAGGGCTCTCCAACCCTGTTCCTGTAGCACAGGGCTCTCCAACCCTGTTCCTGTAGCACAGGGCTCTCCAACCCTGTTCCTGTAGCACAGGGCTCTCCAACCCTGTTCCTGTAGCACAGGGCTCTCCAACCCTGTTCCTGTACCACAGGGCTCTCCAACCCTGTTCCTGTACCACAGGGCTCTCCAACCCTGTTCCTGTAGCACAGGGCTCTCCAACCCTGTTCCTGTAGCACAGGGCTCTCCAACCCTGTTCATGTACCACAGGGCTCTCCAACCCTGTTCCAGTACCACAGGGCTCTCCAACCCTGTTCCAGTACCACAGGGCTCTCCAACCCTGTTCCTGTAGCACAGGGCTCTCCAACCCTGTTCCTGTAGCACAGGGCTCTCCAACCCTGTTCCTGTACCACAGGTCTCTCCAACCCTGTTCCTGTACCACAGGGCTCTCCAACCCTGTTCCAGTACCACAGGGCTCTCCAACCCTGTTCCTGTACCACAGGGCTCTCCAACCCTGTTCCTGTACCACAGGGCTCTCCAACCCTGTTCCTGTAGCACAGGGCTCTCCAACCCTGTTCCTGTACCACAGGGCTCACCAACTCTGTTCCTGTACCACAGGGCTCTCCAACCCTGTTCCTGTACCACAGGGCTCTCCAACCCTGTTCCTTTACCACAGGGCTCTCCAACCCTGTTCCTGTACCACAGGGCTCTCCAACCCTGTTCCTTTACCACAGGGCTCTCCAACCCTGTTCCTGTACCACAGGGCTCTCCAACCCTGTTCCTGTACCACAGGGCTCTCCAACCCTGTTCCTGTACCACAGGGCTCTCCAACCCTGTTCCTGTACCACAGGGCTCTCCAACCCTGTTCCTGTACCACAGGGCTCTCCAACCCTGTTCCTGTACCACAGGGCTCTCCAACCCTGTTCCTGTACCACAGGGCTCTCCAACTCTGTTCCTGTACCACAGGGCTCTCCAACCCTGTTCCTGTTCCACAGGGCTCTCCAACCCTGTTCCTGTACCACAGGGCTCTCCAACCCTGTTCCTGTACCACAGGGCTCTCCAACCCTGTTCCTGTACCACAGGGCTCACCAACCCTGTTCCTGTAACACAGGGCTCTCCAACCCTGTTCCTGTACCACAGGGCTCTCCAACCCTGTTCCTGTAGCACAGGGCTCTCCAACCCTGTTCCTGTACCACAGGGCTCTCCAACTCTGTTCCTGTACCACAGGGCTCTCCAACCCTGTTCCTGTTCCACAGGGCTCTCCAACCCTGTTCCTGTACCACAGGGCTCTCCAACCCTGTTCCTGTACCACAGGGCTCTCCAACCCTGTTCCTGTACCACAGGGCTCTCCAACCCTGTTCCTGTAGCACAGGGCTCTCCAACCCTGTTCCTGTACCACAGGGCTCTCCAACCCTGTTCCTGTAGCACAGGGCTCTCCAACCCTGTTCCTGTACCACAGGGCTCTCCAACCCTGTTCCTGTACCACAGGGCTCTCCAACCCTGTTCCAGTACCACAGGGCTCTCCAACTCTGTTCCAGTACCACAGGGCTCTCCAACTCTGTTCCAGTACCACAGGGCTCTCCAACCCTGTTCCTGTACCACAGGGCTCTCCAACTCTGTTCCAGTACCACAGGGCTCTCCAACCCTGTTCCTGTACCACAGGGCTCTCCAACTCTGTTCCAGTACCACAGGGCTCTCCAACCCTGTTCCTGTAGCACAGGGCTCTCCAACTCTGTTCCAGTACCACAGGGCTCTCCAACCCTGTTCCTGTACCACAGGGCTCTCCAACTCTGTTCCAGTACCACAGGGCTCTCCAACCCTGTTCCTGTACCACAGGGCTCTCCAACTCTGTTCCTGTACCACAGGGCTCTCCAACTCTGTTCCAGTACCACAGGGCTCTCCAACCCTGTTCCTGTAGCACAGGGCTCTCCAACTCTGTTCCAGTACCACAGGGCTCTCCAACCCTGTTCCTGTAGCACAGGGCTCTCCAACTCTGTTCCAGTACCACAGGGCTCTCCAACCCTGTTACAGTACCACAGGGCTCTCCAACCCTGTTCCAGTACCACAGGGCTCTCCAACCCTGTTCCTGTAGGACAGGGCTCTCCAACCCTGTTCCTGTATCACAGGGCTCTCCAACCCTGTTCCAGTACCACAGGGCTCTCCAACCCTGTTCCAGTACCACAGGGCTCTCCAACCCTGTTCCTGTAGCACAGGGCTCTCCAACCCTGTTCCAGTACCACAGGGCTCTCCAACCCTGTTCCAGTACCACAGGGCTCTCCAACCCTGTTCCAGTACCACAGGGCTCTCCAACCCTGTTCCAGTACCACAGGGCACTCCAACCCTGTTCCTGTAGGACAGGGTTCTCCAACCCTGTTCCAGTACAATAGGGCTCCCCAACCCTGTTCCAGTACCACAGGGCTCTCCAACCCTGTTCCAGTACCACAGGGCTCTCCAACACTGTTCCTGTACCACAGGGCTCTCCAACCCCGTTCCTGTAGCACAGGGCTCTCCAACCCTGTTCCTGTAGCACAGGGCTCTCCAACCCTGTTCCAGTAGCACAGGGCTCTCCAACCCTGTTCCTGTAGCACAGGGCTCTCCAACACTGTTCCTGTAGCACAGAGCTTGCCAACCCTGTTCCTGTAGCGCAGGGCTCTCAAACCCTGTTCCTGTAGTGCAGGGCTCTCAAACCCTGTTCTTGTAGAGCTACCCTCCAGTAGCTTTTCACTCCAACCCCAGTTGTAACAAACCTGATTCAGCTTATCAACCAGCTAATTATTAGAATCAGGTGCACTAGAATAGGGTTAGAGTGAAAACATACAGGACGGTAGCTCTCCAGGAACAGGATTGGAGAGAAAACCCACAGGACGGTAGCTCTCCAGGAACAGGATTGGAGAGAAAACCTACAGGACGGTAGCTCTCCAGGAACAGGATTGGAGAGAAAACCTACAGGACGGTAGCTCTCCAGGAACAGGGTTGGAGAAAAAACCTACAGGACGGTAGCTCTCCAGGAACAGGGTTGGAGAGAAAACCTACAGGACGGTAGCTCTCCAGGAACAGGGTTGGAGAAAAAACCTACAGGACGGTAGCTCTCCAGGAACAGGGTTGGAGAAAAATCCTACAGGACGGTAGCTCTCCAGGAACAGGGTTGGAGAAAAAACCTACAGGACGGTAGCTCTCCAGGAACAGGGTTGGAGAAAAATCCTACAGGACGGTAGCTCTCCAGGAACAGGGTTGGAGAAAAATCCTACAGGACGGTAGCTCTCCAGGAACAGGGTTGGAGAAAAAAACCTACAGGACGGTAGCTCTCCAGGAACAGGGTTGGAGAAAAATCCTACAGGACGGTAGCTCTCCAGGAACAGGGTTGGAGAGCCCTGCTGCACAATATGTATTCACAGAACCAGACAACAACCATGACTGTGCTGATGAGATGTTGGTACATTTCACAGCACGTTAGTTCTTCCATTACGTGCCAGGCAGCCAATGTCTCAAGCCAATGTTTAAAACAGACATGAAAGTGATGAAGCCAGACGCGGCAGCTATTCCTAGTGGCGACAGTACCATTCAGATTATCAACAGCTACAATAATCATCAGTATATTTTCCTTCTCAAATGCCAGATACTGGCTTTATAGTCATTGCTATCCGGGATCCTTGGGACGTCCCTACCCCCCATTGAAGTTGACATTTACAAGGGTTAAGGTACGGGTTATGGTTCAGGTTAGGGTAAGGGTAAGGGTAGGGTAGGGGTTAAGGTTAGGGTTTGGGGTAGGGACGTCCCAAGTGTCCCAGATAGCACACACCCTATTTTTTTAAGACTTAACAAGTATTTATCAGGCAGACAAGCAAACCCATTCCCAAAGAAACCTTTGGCACATCTGTCTTTATTACCAGTTCTGTAGTTGTCTGTGTTGTGTGTTTAGCGAGAGGGGCCTATGTAGTGTGATGTGGGGGATACGTGGAGCTGTATTGACAGACAGCTGCATTATGGTGTTGTTACACTAAATCATTCTGTTCGTACACTGACACTCTCCATCTGTTGGCTGCTTGGCTTTCTTTCAGCTCCACTCATCCTTCAACCAGTCCAGCTCCACACAAACAGGTTAATCAGCAGATTTGGCTATCAAGCTAATTTGTACCTGTGGTCCCTCATCTGGGTTTTGAGAGTAAAGCACCCTGTGTGTATGTGTGCATGCATGCCTGTGTGTGTGTGCATGTATGTGTGTGTGCATGTATGTGTGTGTGCATGCCTGTGTGTGTGTGAGAGTGTGTTTGTATCTGCACTGAGACACTGTGTCAGGTTTTGGCCAAGACTGTTCGGGTTTTGGTCACTAGATGTCCCCATTGCACCTTTTTTGTACCTTTTGTTTTTCTTGCTCTAATTATTGTTTGCACCTGTAGGTCATTCCCTTGTTAGTATTTAAACCCTGTGTGTTCCTCAGTTCCTTGCTCAGTGTTTGTAAGTTAGCACCCAGCCTCAGCCCAAGCCTTGTTCTTTACAGATAGTTCTTTTATTGGATTTTCCAGAGGTTCTCTGGTTTAGTTCTTGTGTATATTTTGAGTAGTCTTTTGAGGTTTGTTTTTTCCCTGCTGTTTTTTCCCACTTTGTGGAGTTTCTTTTGTATTTTGGAGGATTTCCATTTTGTGCCTCTTGGCTTTATTTTTGGACATTGTGGATTTAGTTTCTTTGCCTGAAGATTTTGTTCTTTAATTAAACCACCATCTCTAGTACTGCTGTGTCTGCCTCATCTTCTGGGTTCTGACGATTATTAGTGACTGTTTCTCGCACCGGGTCCTGACAGAAACACTGAGCCATTATAATGAACCCAGAGGCAGCCAGTACCCAGGATCTTTTTCCATGCTGTCCCACCACGAGGGGACTGTCCAACGCCACGAAGCTGCTCTGGTTCAGCAAGAGGCCTTAATGGCTAGACATTCTCAACTTCTGTCAGAGATGCTGACTTCCATAAAGCAGATTTCGGATCGACTTTCCCCGGCAACCGCTTCTGCTCCAGTTCATCAGATTCAAGTGCCCCTGGCAGTTAACCCCCTGGCTGAACCTCGTCTGGCCGCCTCCCCAACGGTTCTCAGGGGATCCGAGTGTTTGTAAGGGGTTTTTCACCCAATGTTCTCTCTCCTTTGAGCTGCAACCATCGTCGTTTCCCACCGACCGGTCCAAGATAGCATATATCATCACCCTGCTGTCGGAAAAAGCCCTAGCCTGGGCTACTGCTGTGTGGGATGCCCAAAGTCCCTGCTGTGCCAGCTACTCTACCTTTGCTGAAGAATTCAAGCGAGTGTTTCAAGGTCCTACCAACGGCCCTGACTCAGCCAAACAGCTCCTGACTCTCCGCCAAGGTCGGCGCAGCGTGACGGACTATGCCATCCAGTTCCGCACTGTGGCAGCAGCAAGTGGCTGGAACGACGAGGCGCTCACAGTGTGTTTTTTGAAGGGTCTTTCTGACACCATCCAAGATG
This sequence comes from Salvelinus alpinus, assembly GCF_045679555.1. Taxonomy (NCBI): domain Eukaryota; kingdom Metazoa; phylum Chordata; class Actinopteri; order Salmoniformes; family Salmonidae; genus Salvelinus; species Salvelinus alpinus. The sequence goes on along the minus strand of NC_092106.1, from coordinate 27,971,609 downwards.
AACTGGCCACTCGGGAACCACCGGACAACCTCGAGTCCCTTATCAAGTTGGCTTCACGCATAGACCAGCGTCTGAGAGAGAGAGAACTCAACCGTAGACCGCTGCTCACCCTAGCTCCTATCGGTTCCAGCTCCGAGTCTCCACCTTTATCCTCGCTGGCTCCACCAGAACCCATGCAGGTTGGACGCATCTCCCAGGCTGAGAGAGACCGCCGGATGAGGGAGCGATGCTGTCTATATTGCGGCAAACCGGGCCATTTCCGGTCCACGTGTCCCGGGCTCCAGGGAAACGCACTCTCCCGTGCAGGCCTGGGAGGACTGTAACGGGAAACATAACCTCCTCCCATCCATCCAACTCCCGCCTGCTCATTCCAGTTACCCTTTCCTGGGACGACCACGAGTTTTCTCTTCAAGCCTTGGTAGACTCTGGAGCCGCAGGTAACTTCATGGATGGGGTCTGGGTGAAAGAGAATGGCGTTCCTTCTGAACCTCTGAGTGACCCCATAAGGGTTACTACGTTGGATAGAAGCCCTTTGGGATCTGGACTTGTTACTCGTGCCACTACCCCCTTGCGACTTTCAGTTTCCCAACACCAGGAAGTGATGAACTTTCACATCTGATCTCCTGTTCCGAGTTCCCTCTCGTCCTTGGTTATCCCTGGCTTCACAGCCATAACCCTCACATCGACTGGTCTGTGGGCACTATCAAGCAGTGGGGTCCTACGTGCCAAGCCACTTGTATCTTCCCGAGTTCCCCGAGTTCCCCTTCCGAGTCTCTAGAATCCATCGACCTGTCCCGAGTTCCCCGAGTGTTACCATGACCTCAAACTGGTATTTAGCAAACAGAGGGCCACCAAACTACCACCCCATAGACCTTACGATTGCACCATCGACCTGTTTCCGGGGACCTGCCCTCCCAGGGGTCGGATCTTTTCCCTTTCTCCTCCCGAACGAGCTGCTATGGATACCTACATCAAGGACGCTCTGGCAGCAGGCCTCATGCGTCCATCTACCTCGCCGGCGGGAGCAGGGTTTTTCTTTGTGGCCAAGAAAGACGGTGTATTACGACCTTGCATCGACTACCGGGGACTCAATGCCATAACCGTCCGTAACCGCTACCCGCTACCCCTTATGGCCACAGCCTTTGAGCTGCTCCAGGAAGCAGTTGTCTTCACTAAGCTTGACCTGCGGAACGCATACCATCTTGTGCGGATCAAACCCGGGGACGAGTGGAAGACCGCTTTCAACACGCCTACTGGTCACTACGAATACTCGGTGATGCCCTTCGGCCTGACCAATGCTCCGGCTGTGTTCCAAGCGCTCATAAACGATGTGCTTAGGGATATGCTTAACATCTTCGTGTTTGTTTACTTGGATGACATCCTCATCTTTTCGAGCTCCCTTCAAGAACACACTAAGCATGTCAGACAAGTGCTCAAACGCCTCCTAGACAGCCATTTGTATGTTAAGCCGGAAAAGTGTGAATTCCATTCCTCTCGAGTACAATTCCTGGGATTTATAGTGGAACCCGGTCGAGTCCAGATGGACCCCAAGAAGGTAGGGGCGGTAGCGGATTGGCCCACCCCCAAGTCCGTTAAGGAAGTTCAGCGTTTCCTGGGCTTCACCAACAACTTTTACCGCAAGTTCATCAAGAACTTCAGCTCGGTGGCAGCCCCTCTCTCAGCTGTAACCAAGGGTGGCAACACAAGGTTTCTGTGGGGAAGAGAAGCTGAGACGGCCTTCCAAGGACTCAAGCAGCGCATCCTCTCTGCTCCCATCCTGACACTACCAACGGCGGATGAACCTTTTGTGGTGGAGGTAGACGCATCAGAGGTTGGGGTTGGAGCTGTCCTGTCTCAGAGGGGTGAAGACAAGAAGCTTCATCCTTGCGCCTTCTTCTCTCACCGGCTTACCCCGGCCGAGAGGAATTACGATGTGGGGGATCGTGAACTCCTAGCGGTTAAGATGGCATTGAAGGAATGGAGACACTGGCTCGAGGGGGCTTCTCAACCGTTTCAAGTGCTTACGGACCACAAAAATCTGGAGTATATCCAGCAGGCGAAGCGGTTGAACTCCAGACAAGCTCGATGGTCTCTTTTCTTCAGCCGATTTCAGTTTATCCTCACCTATAGACCCGGGTCGAAGAATCTCAAACCGGACACCTTGTCACGAATCTACTCTCCTGCCATTCGAGAAGATACTGACATGACTGTCCTTCCGGCCGCTAAGATCGTGGCTCCGATCTCGTGGCAAGTGGAGGATACCGTGAAACAAGCTCAAGCCATCGAACCGGGCCCTGGAGGAGGTCCTGCTAATCGGTTGTTTGTTCCCAAGGCAGCAAGGTCCCAAGTCCTTCTGTGGGGGCACTCCTCTCGCCTCACCTGTCACCCGGGCGTAGGTCGCACCTTGGAGTTCATCCAGCGTAAGTTCTGGTGGCCCACCATAAAAGAAGACGTTGCCACTTTCGTCAAGGCCTGTTCCGTGTGCTGCCAGGGCAAATCTTCTCACCTCCGCCCTCAAGGACTCCTTCACCCTTTATCTATTCCCCACCGACCCTGGTCCCATATCTCGTTGGACTTTATTACTGGCCTTCCTCCGTCCCATGGTAATACTACGATCCTAGTCATCATCGACAGGTTTTCTAAGGCGGCCAGGTTTGTTCCCTTGACCAAATTACCTTCTGCCAAGGAAACAGCTGAGTTGGTGATTAACCATGTGTTCCGAGTCTTTGGGATTCCGCAAGATATGGTTTCCGACAGAGGTCCCCAGTTCGCCTCAAGGTTTTGGAAGGCAGAGTGCCTTCAGCCTCGAGGTTCATCAGACGCTGTCGGCTTACGTGGAAGAAGGCACGTCTTAATCTTCTGCGTTCCTCTCAGCAGTACCAACGACAAGCCAACAGACGTCGCCGTCCCGGTCCTACCCTGTACCCCGGCCAGAGAGTATGGCTCTCAACTAAGAACTTACCACTACGGGTGGAGTCTCGCAAGCTGTCCCAGAGGTTCATCGGTCCCTTTAAGATTGCCAGGAGAGTCAATCCCGTTACTTTTCGCCTGCACTTACCCAGATCCCTTAAGATCAATCCAACATTTCACATTTCTTTATTAAAACCTGTTGTTTTTTCTCCCCTTATCCCGGCAGGCAGACCTCCCCCTCCGCCCCGTGTCATCGGTGGCCAGTCGGCTTATACCGTCCACCGGATACTGGATTCCCGTCGGGTGCAGCGGTCCTGGCAGTATCTGGTGGACTGGGAAGGCTACGGTCCCGAGGAGCGCTCCTGGGTTCCTGCCAAGGACATACTGGACCCTGACCTCATTCGTCAGTTCAGGACCCTCCACCCTGAGAAGGCTGGTAGGAACGTCAGGAGCCGTTCCTAGGAGGGGGATTCTGTCAGGTTTTGGCCAAGACTGTTCGGGTTTTGGTCACTAGATGTCCCCATTGCACCTTTTTTGTACCTTTTGTTTTTCTTGCTCTAATTATTGTTTGCACCTGTAGGTCATTCCCTTGTTAGTATTTAAACCCTGTGTGTTCCTCAGTTCCTTGCTCAGTGTTTGTAAGTTAGCACCCAGCCTCAGCCCAAGCCTTGTTCTTTACAGATAGTTCTTTTATTGGATTTTCCAGAGGTTCTCTGGTTTAGTTCTTGTGTATATTTTGAGTAGTCTTTTGAGGTTTGTTTTTTCCCTGCTGTTTTTTACCACTTTGTAGAGTTTCTTTTGTATTTTGGAGGATTTCCATTTTGTGCCTCTTGGCTTTATTTTTGGACATTGTGGATTTAGTTTCTTTGCCTGAAGATTTTGTTCTTTAATTAAACCACCATCTCTAGTACTGCTGTGTCTGCCTCATCTTCTGGGTTCTGACGATTATTAGTGACTGTTTCTCGCACCGGGTCCTGACACACTGCTGACATTGCCTTGCCATAACTCCACTCTGATCCCAGGCCTGGATGGATGAATCACTCTATTCCACGGCCCTGTTTCCTGAACCAGCCTGTCAGGCCATTGGCATCAAGTTAACTGCAGTGACTGACTAAGTGGTTTTTATGAGCCACAAAATCCCATCTGAGCTAATTTCCTAATTGACCACATAATGGTTTGGACCACTTCTATGGTTTTCAACACCAGCTAATCAGCATTGGCTTTGAATCAGACGCTAATTGATCAGGTGGCTATAATTGTTTCAATTATATATATATACACACATACACATAATATATATTATATATGTACAGTATATACACTACCATTCAAAAGTTTGGGGTCACTTAGAAATGTCCTTGTTTTTGTACATTTTAAAATACATCAAATTGATCAGAAATACAGTGTAGACATTGTTAATGTTGTAAATGACTATTGTAGCTGGAAACAGCAGTTTTTTAATGGAATCTACATAGGCGTACAGAGGCCCATTATCAGTAACCATCACTCCTGTGTTCCAATGGCACGTTGTGTTAGCTAATCCAAGTTTATCATTTTAAAAGGCTAAATGATCATTAGAAAACCTTTTTCAATTATGTTAGCACAGCTGAAAACTGAAAACTGCTGATTAAAGAAGCAATACAACTGGCCTTCTTTAGACTAGTTGAGTATCTTGAGCATCAGCATTTGTAGGTTCGATTACAGGCTCAAAATGGCCAGAAACAAAGAACTTTCTTCTGAAACTCATCAGGTAATTCTTGTTCTGAGAAATGAAGGCTATTCCATGTGAGAAATTGCCAAGAAACTGAAGATCTCGTACAACGCTGTGTACTACTCCCTTCACAGAACAGCGCAAATTGGATCTAACCAGAATAGAAAGAGGACTGGGAGGCCCCAGTGCACAACTGAGCAAGAGAACAAGGACATTAGAGTGTCTAGTTTGAGAAACAGACTGGCAGCTTCATGAAATAATACTCGCAAAACACCAGTCTCAGCGTCAACAGTGAAGAGGCGACTCCAGGATGCTGGCCTTCTAGGCAGAGTTGCAAAGAAAAAGCCATATCTCAGACTGGCCAATAAAAAGTAAAGATTAAGATGGGCAAAAGAACACAGACACTGGACAGAGGAACTCCGCCTAGAAGGCCAGCATCCTGAAGTCGCCTCTTCACTTTTGACGTTGAGACTGGTGTTTTGCGGGTATTATTTCATGAAGCTGCAATAGTCATTTACAACATTAACATTGTCTACACTATTTCTGATCAATTTGATGTTATTTTAATGGACACAAAAATAAGCTTTTCTTTCAAAAACAAGGACATTTCTAAGTGACCCCAAACCTTTGAACGGTAGTGTATATACAGAACCAGTCAAAAGTTTGGACACATCTACTCATTCAAGGGATTTTCTTCCTTTTGACTATTTTCTACATTGTAGAATAACAGTGATGACATCTAAACTATGAAATAACACATATGGAATCATGTGGTAACTAAAAAAGTGTTAAACAAATGAAAATATGAGATTCTTCAAAGTAGCCACCCTTTGCCTTGATGACAGCTTTGCACACTCTTGGCATTCTCTCCACCAGCTTCAGGAGGTAGTCACCTGGAATGTATTTCAATGAACAGTTGTGCCTTGTTTAAAGTTAATTTGTGGCATTTCTTTCCTTCTTAATGCGTTTGAGCCAATCAGTTGGGTTGTGACAAGGTAGGGGTGGTATACAGAAGATAGCCCTATTTGGTAAAAGACCAAGTCCATATTATGGCAAGAACAGCTCAAATAAGCAAAGAGAAACAACAGTCCATCATTACCTTATGATATGAAGGTCAGTCAATCAGGAACATTTTAAGTGCAGTCACAAAAACCATCAAGCACTATGATGAAACTGGCTCTCATGAGGACCTCCATAGGAAAAGAAGACCCAGAGTTACCTCTGCTGCAGAGGATAAGTTCATTAGAGTTACCAGCCTCAGAAATTGAAGCCCAAATAAATGCTTCACAGAGTTCAAGTAGCAGACACATCTCAACATCAACATCAACTGTTCAGAGCAGATTGCGTGAATCAGGCCTTCGTGGTCAAATTGCTGCAAAGAAACCACTAAAGGACACTAATAAGAAGAGACTTGCTTGGGCCAAGAAACACGAGCAATGAGCCCAAATCTGCGATTTTTGGTTCCAACCACCGTGTCTTTGTGAGACGCAGAGTAGGTGAATGGATGATCTCCGCATGTGTGGTTCCCACCGTGAAGCATGGAGGTGTGATGGTGTGGGGGTGCTTTGCTGGTAACACTGATTTATTTAGAATTCGATGCACGCTTAACCTGCATGGCTACGACAGCATTCGGCAGCAATATGCCATACCATCTGGTTTGCGCTTAGTGGGACTATCATTTGTTTTTCAACAGGACAATGACCCAACACACCTCCAGGCTGTGTAAGGGCTATTTGACCAAGAAGGAGAGTGATGAGTGCTGCATCAGATGACCTGCTCTCAATAATCATCTGACCTCAACCCAATTGAGATGGGTTGGACCGCAGAGTGAAGGAAAAGCAGCCAACAAGGGCTCTGTAACGGCTTTCTTCTGTGGACGAAGGATCGGACCAAAGCGCAGCGTGGTTAGTGTTCATCATGTTTAATTAAAGCCAATAAACGTGAACACTACAAAATACAAAACAACAAAAATGTGAAAAACCGAAACAGTTCTGTCTGGTGCAGACACACGAAGACATGAAGACAACCACCCACAAAACCCAAAACAGGCTACCTAAATATGGTTCCCAATCAGAGACAATGACTAACACCTGCCTCTGATTGAGAACCATATCAGGCCAAACATAGAAACGGGAAAACTAGACACACAACATAGAATGCCCACTCAGCTCACGTCCTGACCAACACTAAAACAAAGAAAATACAAAAGAACTATGGTCAGAACGTGACAGGCTCAGCATATGTGGGAACTCCTTCAAGACTTTTGGAAAAGCATTCCAGGTGAAACTGGTTGAGAAAATGCCAAGATGTCAAGGGTGGCTACTTTGAAGAATCTCATAAAATACATTTTTATTTGTTGAACACTTTTTTAGTTACTACATGATTCCATGTGTTATTTCATAGTTGTGATGTCTTCACTATTATTCTACAATGTAGAAAATAGTAAAAATATAGAACAACCCTTGAATCAGTAGGTGTGTCATGTTTAATGATAAGAGACAGGTGCAGGAATATGAAATATGTTTTTTTTTATTTCTGTACCCAAAAGAGTACGTCCACACACACACACACACACACACACACACACACACACACACACACACACACACACACACACACACACACACACACACACACACACACACACACACACACACACACACCTGTAACCCAAAGAAAGTGCGAGGTGTAAATCTCTAATAAACACACGGGACGAGACCAGTAATAACAAGTGCACACTAACACGGTAACCGATACAACAGAGCCCAGGTACTCACAAGACCAACGTACATGTAACAATAATCAACAAGGACAATGGGGAACAGAGGACACATAGTATATACACATACTAATCAGGGGGAATGGGAACCAGGTGTGCGTAATGAGACAAGACAGTCTGGGGTTGGTGGTAATGATCCAGTTCAGTGACGCCTAGAAGGCCGGTGACGTAGATCTCCGGAGCTGGTGAACGGAATGAGCAGCAGTACCGGGGACAAACAAACCTCATTCAACTCATCGAGGGCTTGATGATTAATATGCAAGTTGAATCAGGTGTGCTTGTCCAGGGTTATAATAAAAATGTGTACTGTGGGGGGTGTACTCGAGGACCAGGGTTGGGAAACACTGGGATAGACTGATGAATCACCAATCGCCCTAACTCCTGAGGGAAGTTTTGAGCTCCAGTGGCAGGCAGACAGTTGACTGTGCATGTTCGTCTGCCTGGCTGTAGAAGTGACAGAGCAGAGTTTAGTCTCTGAATCCTCCCAGATGATTGCTACACTGTGAGAGCTAGCCTAGCAGGCCCATTCTGTCTGTCTCTCAGTGCTTTGGCACAGCCAGCCAGCGAGAGAAAGGAAATTAAATGAAAGCGGGTCTGGATTAGAGCTTGTTAAGGGAGAGAAGAGCCTTTAATTGCCCTGGTTTTGTGCAGCTTCACAAAGAACCAACATTGCTAATCTGCAGCTCAGGGGTGAATGTTTGCAGCAAACCAAACAAAGATGTACACTAGACAGGCCTATCAAGTAGAAAAAAAATAACATTTCCTGGAAGAGGATTTAGAAGGAATTGGCATAAAACTGCAGGATTTCAATTAGAGAAGCAGCTGATAGCAGAAAAACAGTTATCTTAAGTATTGCAGGAGGGTGTTAGCATGATATTAAAGCACCTGATTTTTTGAGGAGTGGAAATGTGTTTGACATTTCTAGAACAGGTTGCTTTAGGTTTTTGGACATAACATATTTGTCTCTCTCTACAGTATTTTCTTAGTGTACAGTATACTGGTAATCTGAATCTGAGAAGATTTTACACTGCATTATTACTTTACTGCCATAGCGATGGCAGATGTTTCAGATAGCCTATTTGTTCCAAGCCTCTCCAGTTGTGATGTGGTGGTCTGGTCATCCAGAACAGTAATCTGTCTTGTCATGCACCGGTGGTATCTCTGCTCTGTCTGCATGCCTGGAAAGAAAAGCAATTGCTCAACTTTCCAACTTCAAACCAAGCTGAGCAAATCAGTCTTACACATTTTAAGGAAAAGGGATAGGGTGGCAGAAACTCTAGAGAAAACCACTTGTTGAAGAGGAAGCATTTGACCAATGTGTCCACTTTATAACATAGAGACCTGGCTCCCACAAGTGCTCAATTTGATGCCTTCCCTGATTTACATCACATTACTGTGTCGGTCTTCTCAGTCAATAGGATTCTGTTTTGTGGCACATTCTTCCTGATAGAGATGTTTCAATATAGTTTACATCTATCCAATCTTGAAATATACACGGGTTGAATCTCAATCAATAGTCTTACCTTGTTTCCCTGTGTCCTCCTCTCACCACCATCCTTCACTGGCTCCCTACTCAAAACATCAGAAGGAAGCAAAGAATATTGCTGCATTGTTAGAGCTGGAAACAAAAGCATGCACCTGCAATAACATCTGCAGAACTGTGTATGCGACCATAAAACTGATTTGATGATTTGAGATAGAAACATTGAAACAAGACTGCAACAAGGACTCGTAAGAAAAGAGTATGTCCTTGTCCAAGACTGTGTTGCACTTTGTTGCAAGGGAGATAGATATCTGGTATTGGTCCTGTGCTGCTCTCTGCTCCCTCTCCTCCCCCTCCTGGGTATAGTTCACCTCAGCAGAGTTCATCAGTGCTCTCCTCTCAGATCCACAGATCAGTACAGCTCCACTGATTGCAGGTGTCCTTGCATTGATCTAACTGGCTTGGGCTTTGTCCCTAGTCATTAGGGAGATGAGAGAATTACCTTTTCCAATGGTGCCTAGCTGGATGTGATTGGGTGTGTAAAGGACATGGTTTTACAGGACAAGAGGGGAAATGGGCTCTTTGTGAATGTGTTTCTGGCCTCAGCCTCTATTCTCCCCTATTAGGAAGGGTTCTACCTTAACCAATCAATATGAGCTATCCCCCAGCCCTATATTGTCTGACTTTTTTAAAGTCAATATTATGACTTAATGTTATGACTTAAAGTCTGATGCTACTGTCCTGGCAGAGAACTGTGTAATTGATTGTTCATACGGTATTATCTACCTACTCCTCATATTCTGAGGGAGGTAAGCAGAGTCTGTTCAGACAGGACAAAGGAACTCCAGAGATTGAGAGAAATCAAATCAAACGGTCTTATTGTGCATGTTGCCATGCAGAACACACTATTTTGACATCTGGTTGATATTTTTTTCACACACCACTTGATTGATTTGCTCAAGGCTTGGAAGCGTCCCATCATTCTCTTCTCACTTCCTGTTTGCATGTTGAAGCAGTGTCTCGTGCAGCTGCTGTAAATTACCTTTTGTTGTATGTGATAAATTGTGTAAGATGTCAAATATATTCTATGTGCTTCAAAGAAAAACTGCTTATCATATTTTTACAGAATAAGGTTGGAGAGAATTTCTGCTATTTTGAAATATAAACATTTATTTGAATTATCACGTTGCTAAACTGCAGTACACCCCTGTTGTGCTTGTGTGAGTCAAGTGCCCTATATTGCATGTAGCTCTGCGCTGTGTGGGAAGCTTGGTCTGTGTAATGTAATGGATAACTGGGCTAAAGCACAGTGTCTCTCTTGATTTCACTGCCCACGTAAATAGTCTGCTAGCAGCATATGGCCAGAGTGTTGCCATCTCAATAGATTCATTATCAGGCCCTGTGTTATACTTAAGTGGGCGAAACAATCTAGCAGTAGGACAACAAATCAAAGACATTACATTTGAGACAGAGTTTTCCCTTTCCCTCTTCATCCTTACTAGTTTTATACCTCTAGTCCACTTTTAATATGTCCTCCATAATAGGAATGTCATTGGTCAAGATGCTCCTCACAATAAGTGTATGTGTGACTGTGGGGGACGGGGTAGATGTTGAGGAGAACTGCGCTGCTCAGGAGAGGGTGCGAGAGAGAAACCACTGTCTGAACCAGGGGTTGCTACCAAAATTATGTTCCAATAGTTTCTTCTGAACAGAGGCATTATTCTTTTCCTTCCATTCCACTGTTCTGACCAGCAAAATAAAAGTCTGAACAGGTTAGAATTTTTAAAAAGTACCGGTTTATATCGTTCCTTTCTGTTCCTTTCTAAACCTCTGAAATCATGTTTTTTTTAACAATTAGCTCAACATTAAATTACTTCACAAATCACGCAGTGCGTCTAGAGAAGCTTGCTATGGAGCGGGCAAGCTACAGCTTAGTGAGTCGTTTACAGACATGATGGAAAGATAAGTGTACGGTGCGACTGGAACTTTGCGGGTTGGGAGAGAGTGAGAGAGGGTTAGCTTTAAGCGGTGGGCATCTTGTGATGACATGCATTATCTGAATTAGGCTCAAAGAATTATACCTACGGAGGAATGGATTCTATGGAGGAACTTTGAATGTCTTTGAACTGCAGAGTTGGCTTAATGTTGGACCAGAGAATCTAGCTAGCTAACAAGCGTGTGTGTGCAGTGGCACCAGAATTAAAATCCATCTTACCTTTTTGTAGTTAATAAATCCAATGTGAAATGTGATAACTATAGTATCCTTAACTAGCATTGAAAAAGTGAATCCATTCTCTCCCTATCTTCTGAATCACGCTTGTAACGTCAGGCTACAGCTATGCTTCGGAGGGTAGGCTACACACACACACTAGCAAAGATTTTCAGCTGGAAGGAAAACACTGGAAGAAGTTTCTGATCGACAGAGGGAGGGCTTTGCATAGGTGCTTTCTCGTGTTTTTTTGTGGGACTGGAAAAAAAATAATCAGAACGTAAAAGAACGTTATTAACTGGTTCTCATGCTTTTAAAATAACAGTTCTGTTCCAGAACAGTAAATATCACTTTCGTTCCAGGTTCTGATTCTGTTGCTGGAAAAATGTAGTTATTTTCTGGTTTTCGGTTCTGTTCCCTAGACTGGTTCCAACCAGTTGATTTATGGCACACTGTGTACTAGTGTTGATTCAAGAGTGAGAGCTTTAAGATCCTCACCCAGGCCAGGACCCAAGCGAGACCCAGGCTACTCAGATGAAAAGGACACCATGGTGCTCAATTATTCATGGTACAGTGTAGAGATGATTTAGCCAACTTGCAGTGTGTGTGTGTGTGTGTGTGTGTGTGTGTGTGTGTGTGTGTGTGTGTGTGTGTGTGTGTGTGTGTGTGTGTGTGTGTGTGTGTGTGTGTGTGTGTGTGTGTGTGTGTGTGTGTGTGTGTGTGTGTGCGTGCGTGCGTGCACCCATGTGTGCGTGTAATGTAGTTTCTAATAGTACCTGCATAACACCAGTTTCAATGTCAACGTCAATGTCAGGAATACCTATGTGAGAATGCTGTTCATCGACTGCAGCTCAGCATTTAACACCATAGTACCCTCCAAACTCGTCATCAAGCTCGAGACCCTGGGTCTCGACCCCGCCCTGTGCAACTGGGTACTGGACTTCCTGACGGGCCGCCCCCAGGTGGTGAGGGTAGGTAACAACATCTCCACCCCGCTGATCCTCAACACTGGGGCCCCACAAGGGTGCCTTCTGAGCCCTCTCCTGTACTCCCTGTTCACCCAGGACTGCGTGGCCATGCACGCCTCCAACTCAATCATCAAGTTTGCGGACGACACTACAGTGGTAGGCTTGATTACCAACAACGACGAGACGGCCTACAGGGAGGAGGTGAGGGCCCTCGGAGTGTGGTGTCAGGAAAATAACCTCACACTCAACGTCAACAAAACAAAGGAGATGATTGTGGACTTCAGGAAACAGTAGAGGGAGCACCCCCCTATCCACATGGGGTAGTAGTGGAGAGGGTAGTAAGTTTTAAGTTCCTCGGTGTACACATCACGGACAAACTGAATTGGTCCACCCACAGACAACGTTGTGAAGAAGGCGCAGCAGCGCCTCTTCAACCTCAGGAGGCTGAAGAAATTCAGCTTGTCACCAAAAGCACTCACAAACTTCTACAGATGCACAATCGAGAGCATCCTGTCGGGCTGTATCACCGCCTGGTACGGCAACTGCTCCGCCCACAACCATAAGGCTCTCCAGAGGGTAGTGAGGTCTGCACAACGCATCACCGGGGGCAAACTACCTGCCCTCCAGGACACCTACACCACCCGATGTCACAGGAAGGCCATAAAGATCATCAAGGACAACAACCACCCGAGCCACTGCCTGTTCACCCCGCTATCATCCAGAAGGCGAGGTCAGTACAGGTGCATCAAAGCAGGGACCGAGAGACTGAAAAACAGCTTCTCAAGGCCATGAGACTGTTAAACAGCCACCACTAACATTTAGTGGCCGCTGCCAACATACTGACTCAACTCCAGCCACTTTAATAATGGGAATTGATGGAAATGTATGTAAAAATGTATCACTAGCCACTTTAAATAATGCCACTTAATATAATGTTTACATACCCTACATTACTCATCTCATATGTATATGTATATACTGTACTCTATATCATCTACTGCATCTTGCCATCTTTATGTAATACATGTATCACTAGCCACTTTAAACTATGCCACTTTATGTTTATATACCTTACATTACTCATCTCATATGTATATACTGTACTTTATACCATCTACTGCATCTTGCCTATGCCGTTCTGTACCATCACTCATTCATATATCTTCATGTACATATTCTTTATCCTTTTACACTTGTTTGTATAAGGTAGTAGTTGTGGAATTGTTAGGTTAGATTACTCGTTGGTTATTACTGCATTGTCGGAACTAGAAGCACAAGCATTTCGCTACACTCGCATTAACATCTGCTAACCATGTGTATGTGACAAATACAATTTGATTTGATTTGATTTGGCCCGACAAACCAGTGCCCCCGCACATTGGCTAACCGGGCTATCTACATTGTGTCCCGCCACCCACCACCCGCCAACCCCTCTTTTACTCTACTGCTACTCTCTGTTTATCATATATCCATAGTCACTTTAACTGTACATTCATGTACATACTACCTCAATCAGCCTGACTAACTGGTGCCTGTATGTAGCATGCCTACTGTTATAGCCTCGCTACTGTATATAGCCTCGCTACTGTTATTTTTCACTGTCTTTTTACTGTTGTTTTTATTTCTTTACTTACCTATTGTTCACCTAATACCTTTTTTGCACTGTTGGTTAGAGCCTGTAAGTAAGCATTTCACTGTAAGGTCTACACCTGTTGTATTCGGCGCACGTGACAAATAAACTTTGATTTGATTTGTACGCCTATGTAGATATTCCTTTAAAAATCAGCTGTTTCCAGCTACAATAGTCATTTACAACAGTAACAATGTCTACACTGTATTTCGGATCAATTTGATGTTTTTTTTAATGGACAAAAAATTTGCTTTTCTTTCAAAAACATGGATATTTCTAAAAGACCCTAAACTTTTGAACGGTAGTATATACAGTATATATACTAACATTGTGAAGAGAGGAACCATTCCAGGCTCCTGGTAGGCTGCTGTAGGATGACAGGCTCCTGGTAGGCTGTGGTAGGATGACAGGCCCCTGGTAAGCTGCAGTAGGATGAAAGGCTCTTGGTAGGCTGCAGTAGGATGAAAGGCTCTTGGTAGGCTGCAGTAGGATGACAGGCTCCTGGAGTGCTCTAGATTACATCTGAAGGTGCATAAGGGGGGAGATCCATTTAATTTCCCACATTTGACATAGTCCATCATATAGGCTCATTAAAGCAGCTAAAGAATTCATATTTACTAATTGATGAGGAGGAGTAGAAACCATTGAAATAAGTAATCACAGAGAATCTCTTTGGGCTTCACTGCCCTGTGTTTTCAGAAGGGACTCTTATCAAAACCTACAGCATGTTACAGCGCGACGCTTATCTGCTTTAAACAGTTTGGGGATATTATCTTTCCTGTGTGACACAAAATGTACCTGGTATTTATGTGCTCTGTGTGTGTTGTTCCAGGCTCCTATTCTGAGGATGGGACGTCCGTCACACAGAGGGGACATTCTGAGAGTGGTGGCCCCAGCCTGTACCCCACCACACGGGACACTGACAGAGAGGTCAGAGAGGTCAGGTCCCTGGTGACAACCGCCCCGACCCTGAACGCCCACAACCACCACCCTCTCTACAAGGGCTTCCTCTTACAGGAGTCCCTCCAAGGACAAAGGCATTTCTTTGAGGACAGTGGGGGTGTGGAGACCCACCCCGCTATGCCACCCTCAGGTCCCCACTATGCCAGGGACCCCTCCTCCACTCACACGGTGCCACACAAGGACGCGCTAGTTTTCTCCGATGTTGCCTCAACCACTACCGCTGTGGCAACAGCCATGTCACCGTTGGCAACAAAGGGCAGCGTTGCTCCAGAGGGGCGTGTCTCTGTGAATCAGAGAGTGGCGTTGACCAATGGCAGGGGAGGAAGGACAGAGGAAGCTGATGCCATGGATACCCTGACCACTCCTGTCATGCACACCTCCGCTCCCTCTCCCCGCTCAAACACCCCCAACATGGCTGCTCCTATGGGTGACATGTACTCTGAGGTCCCCACTGCATCCACCATGACTCCCCCAGCCTTGACCACTTTAGTGGAGCAAGATGCAGGGAAGTCAGAAGAACACAACATGAGCCACGCCAGTGATGGGATAGAGATTGGGACATCGGCAGTATCTGGTGCTGTGGATGAGGAGACCACTTCGACCACTATAACCACAACCACCAACATCACCACCATGCACCACCCAGGTAATGTAACACAGCCAGGCTACACATTTGTAATGATCACCTACACTTACCCAGAGACATACAGATACAATATCCTGCAATACACCTAACAGCAGTTTCCGTGATTCTGTCTTCATTGTGAAGGTATAATGAACAGCAAGCTCAGATTCTCATTATGCAGTCCTAGAGATAATCCTGGGCCTTGGTGGGTTGTAAAGTGACTGTGTTTCACCATTTCCAACAGAGCAGCCCTGTGTCTGTCTGAGACACCAGTGTGCTCACTCTCAATCCTCTTTGTTTGCAGCTCACATATCTAAACAACCAATGGGCTTAAATTAATTATAACATCAGTATTCCTCCTCCTCTCACACTCAATCAAGTGCTCCTGAAATGGAGTGGAAACCAGATTGCAAACATGAGATACGGAGACACATTTGTGTTATGGTGGGAGTGAAGAAGGAGAACTTTCAGCCTGGTCTCATAGACTAGACATAACATAGTAAATGCAAAAACAGGCACTCAAATTATTATGTTAGGTTTGGTATGGTTACATAAGACAGAAGGTTGCTTAAGGCAAAAAAACAAGAGGGTGACTGGTTGGGACGGATGGGTTGACATTTAACGTGAACGTCTAGCAACCCAAAGGTTGTGTGTTCGAATCTCATCACTGACAACTTTAGCATTTTAACTAATTAGCAACTTTGCAACTACTTACTACTTTTTAGCTACTTTGTTAGCTAACCCTTCCCCTAACTTTAACCCTAACCCCTAACCCTAACCCCTGGCCTAGCAAACGTTAGCCTCCTAGCTAACATTAGCTTTAGCCATCTAGGTAACGTTAGCCACAATAAATTGGAATTGGTATTGCAAATTCATAACATTATTGTGCGAATTGCAATTCCTAACATATCATACAAATGGATGATGGACAACCACAAATGAATACATACTATACTGAACATAACATATCATACTAAATGGAGGAAGACAGATTTACATTTACTATGTTATATCTACCCCTGAGTCCAGTTTGGAATCTTAGAGTGGAATGCTCCAGACGCAGGCTCTGCATCATTTGTGCCCCTTCATAAGGGGTCCCATAACTGAAAAAACGAGCGACCCGGGGATGTGTGTGCTTTGGGGACCTTTAACAGAATGTGACTGGCAGAACGGGTGTTGTATGTGGAGGATGAGGGCTACATATGAAGCACACACACAAGCACACAAGCACACAGTAACGTCCTGTGTCATCCCTCTCTCTGGAGGAAACTCAAAGATAGAAATTAAACAAGGCAGTCGAACAGAAAGACCTCAAGGCAACCAGAAAATAGTCTGTGGTCATTCCCCCACCTGATCTGTCCCTCGAGCACACAACCAAAGAGGAGAGAGAGAGGGCCCCACACTATTAAAGTGGGGGGTGCTGGTGTGAGTGAGAGAGAGCGCTAATGGGACCAGGGAGGGTTCTTTTGGAGTGAAGGGGTGTCTTACTTACTTAGGCACATCGCTCCTTTGGAGCATAGGCCATCGACAAAACCTCTCCAACGCACTCTGCTCTGGGCAGTCTTCTCCAGATCGTTCCCCACATGCCGGTTAGGTAGGGGTTGTCACTGGTCCTCAATGTTTTGCTCTCTGTATTTTCTGTCCTTGCAGCTCCCTGCATCTTCAACTTGACATCACCAGAGGGCTACATAGAGACGCCCCAGCCATCCAGCTCTCATTACTACTCCTCTGTGGACTGCACCTACACCGTCACGGTCTACATGGGCTATGGAGTAGAGATACAGGTCAGACCGCCACTATTATTGCCAGAAGAGTATTCATTGTGTCCATCAAAAGCAGGGATTGTCTATAAAAAGATGGTAGATTAAACATGGCAACACACAAGACTGGCACATCCTGTCGAGAAATTACATTAGATATCCAAATGCAACATCCAAAATGGGCATTTGGCTCATTGGCAATAGCACACTAGTTCTTCAAAATGATGATGGCCACTCAGTCGCCAAGGTCTTTACTGTCATTCTGCAGCGACTGACCTTTGGAAGCTGACACAGTGATTTGAACAGGGAATCTGCCTCCACCTGAACCGCCTCATTCACATGATTAACTCTCCAGCTACACTTCCTGCTCTCATAAAATATACAATAGCCATTACCCCTCTGACCATCCAGATGTTTGGCCTAATATATTTTGGATGAAAATGGATATGTATCACAAGTCATTCTCAATGATGCATCCCAGCTGCTTCCTGTCTTCAGCGAAAGAGGAGAAAATGAGGAGGAGGAGGGTGGAGAGAGGTGAACATTACTCCTCTCCTCTGTTCCTCCTCTTATTGCCTGCCTGTGCTTTTTATCACCTGGGACAGCAGCACATGTATATATCCATCTTCTCTCTCATTGTCTTTAATTATTCTAAGTGATTTAGATTTAGAGCTTCTTCTCTTCATCAATTACTTATGGATTATGTTTGTCTATGGGACTCTTTTAATGCCTTCCTGCTAAAATGTCTCCACAGATCCTCTTAACTTGATTAAAGAGATCTTACCCTCGGGTTGATTGACTAAATAGTATGGGATTTAGACAATGTTTGGATCACGCCTTTACACCCGCTATACCCCTCTACACCTAGTCTACACCCCTCTACACCCCCGTACATCCCGCTACACCCTTCTACACCCATCTACACCATACAGCCCCTCTACACCACACTATAGCTCACCACACTGAATCTACATCCTTCTATACCCTTCTACATGCAATCTACACCCCTCTGCAGCCCTCTACAGCCCTCTACAGCCCTCTACAGCCCTCTACAGCCCTCTACAGCCCTCTACAGCCCTCTACAGTCTTTTACAGCCCTCTACAATCCTGTACAGCCCTCTACACCTCTCTCCACCCAGTCTACACCCCTCTAAACCCATCTACATGCCTCTAAACCATTCTACACCACTTTACACCCCTCTACAGATCTCTACACAACCATACACCCCTCTCCTTCCCTCTGCACCTCCCTACAGCCTACTACACCCATCTACACTCGTCTACACTCATCTACACCCCTCTATACCATTCTACACCCCTCTAAACCCAGTTTACACCCCCTACACCCTTCTAAACCCCCTTACACCCGAGCCCTCTACAACCCTCTACACCACTCTATATCCATCTACACCCCTTTACACCCCTCTACGGCTTTCTACACCTCTCTACACCCCTTACACCCCCAGCGCTCTACACCTCTCTACAACCGTCTACACCTAGTCTACACCCAGGCTACACCCATCTACACCCTCTAGACCCAACAGCCCTCTACACACCTCTACACCCCTCTACACCCCTCTACAGCCCTCTACACACCTCTACACCCCTCTACACCCCTCTACACCCCTCTACAGCCCTCTACACCCCTCTACACCTCTACAGCCCTCTACAGCCCTCTACACCCCTCTACACCCCTCTACAGCCCTCTACAGCCCTCTACACCCCTCTACAACAGCCTACCAAACCCCCCAACCCTCTACAACCATCTAAACCGCTCTACACCCAGTCTACACCTGTCTACAGCGTCGAAGCCCTCCCTTCACCACAAACCCACACACCCTCTACACCCCATACAGCCTACTACACCCCCAGCCCTCTAAACCCCTTTACACCCCTTTACAGCTTTCTAAACCACCCTACACCTCTCTACACCCCTGTACACCTCTATACACCACTCTACAGCCCTCTAAACCCCCCTACACCTCTCTACACCTCTCTACACCACTCTACAGCCCTCTAAACCACCCTACACCCCTCTACACCCCTGTACACCTCTATACACCACTCTACAGCCCTCTAAACCCCCCTACACCTACACCTCTCTACACCCTCTACACCTCTACCACCCCACTCTACAGCCCTCTAAACCACCCTACACCTCTCTACACCCCTCCGCCTACACCTCCCCTACACCCATCACACCACTCTACAGCCCTCTAAACCACCCTACACCTCTCTACCCCTACACCCCTGTAAACCTATCTATACCACTCTACAGCCCTCTAAACCACCCTACACCTCTCTACCTACCCCCTGTACACCTCTATACACCACTCTACAGCCCTCTAAACCACCCTACTCCTCTCACCTCCCCCCCCTACACCCCTGTACAACCTCTCTACACCACTCTACAGCCCTCTAAACCACCCTACATCCTCTCACCTCACCACCCTACAGCCCTGTACACCCTCTCGTACACCACTCTACAGCCCTCTAAACCACCCTACACCTCTCTACATCCCCCTACACCCCTGTACACCTCTCTACACCACTCTACAGCCCTCTAAACCACCCTACACCTCTCTACTCCCCCCTACACCCTTGTACACCTCTCTACACCACTCTACAGCCCTCTAAACCACCCTACACCTCTCTACCTACCCCTACAGCCTACCCAACCCAGTCTACATCCCTCTACACCCATCTGCACTCGTCTACACCCCTCTAAACCATTCTACACCCCTCTAAACCCAGTCTACACCCACCCATCTACACCCCTCTACACCTCCAGCCCTCTACAACCGTCTACACCCCTCTAAAACCCTCTACAACCCTCTACACCCCTCTACACCTCCCTACACCTCCAGCCCTCTACACCCGTCTACACACCTCTACAACCCCCTACATTCTACTAAACCCCACAACCATCTACAACCCTGTACACCTATTTTCACCCATCTACACCAGTCTACACCCCTCTGCACACACCCCTACACCCCACTACACCCCCCAGCCCTCTAAACCCTTCTACACCCATCTACACCAAGTCTACACCTCTCGACATCCCAATATACCCACCTACACCCCGCTACACCCCCCCATCTCTCTACACCCTTCTACACCCCTTTACAGCCCTCTACATGCCTCTTCACCCAGTCTACACTCCTCTACAGCATTCTACACCCATCTACTCCCCACTACACCCCACTAGACACCCTACACCCCTCTGCATCCCCCACATCCTCCAGCCCTCTACACCCTTCTACACCCCTTTACAACCCTCTACACACATTTACACCCCTCTACACCAAGTCTACACCCCAATACACCCCCAGCACTCTATACCCTCTCCACCCCTCTCCACCCAGTCTATACCCCTCCGCAGCCCTCTTCACCTCAATACACTCCCATACACCCTACACCGCCTTACACCTCCCTATACCCCCTAGCCTTCTACACCCATCCACACCCCTCTACAGCCCTCGACACCCCCTACAACCCACTACAACCCCCCAGCAATGTATACTGGTCTACACCCTCTATAACCAGTCTACACTCCTCTACACCTCTCTACACCCCCCCCCCTACACCCAATATATGCCGCTTTACAGCTCTCTACACCCCCATAGACCTCTCTATACCCCCCAGCCCTATAAACCTGTCTACACCCAGTCTACACCCAGTCTACAACACAACGCCTCTCCCCTATTTGACCTAGATAGGTCACACAACGCCTCTTCCCCCTACCCCCAGTACACCTCCTCTACACCCCACTACACCACCCTCTACACCCCTCTACACCCCTCTTCACCCCTTTACAACCCCCGTCACCCCACTACACCTCCTCTACACCCCTCTACACCCGCTGACCCTACACACCACTACACCCAGTCTATACCCCTCTACACCATACACCCCTCTACACCATACACCCCTATACAATCAGTCTACACCCATTTACAACCCTCTACACCAAGTGCCGGCTCTATCCTGTTGGGGGCCCTTCCCAAACCTCATGGGCAAACAATTTTGAGAGCCCCCCCCCCCTTGACGGCGGAAAGGAATGTACGTTTTAAAGTGCATTTCCTGCTATTTTTTTCCACCATAGGGTGGGGAGAATTTTTTTCTATTTTTACCACTATACCCCTCTACATCAAGTCTACACCCCGCTACACCCCACTAAATCCAGTATAAACCTCTCTACACCCCACTACAACCCTCTACACCCAGTCTACACCTATATACACCCCTATACACCCCCCTACCCACCCATCTACACCCCTCTAAACCAGTCTACAGCCCTCTATGACCCCCTACACCCCTATACACACATCTACACCCCTCTACACCCAGTCTATTCCCCTCTACACACACTACATCCCCATATACCCTATAGCCCTCTACACCCCTTTACACCCCTCTTCACCCCACTACACCTCCTCTATACCCCTCTACACCCCCGGACCCTACACCCCACTACACCCAATCTATACCCCTCTACACCCCCTACATCCCTCTACACCCCCTACACCCCTTTACACCCCTCTACACCCCTCTTCACCCCTCTACACCCAATACACCCCCTGACCCTACACCCCACTACACTCAGTCTATACCCCACTACACCCAGTCTAAACCCCCTACATCCCTCTACACCCTTCTACACCACCCCACACCGCTCTACCGTATACACCCCTCTACATCATATACCCCTCTACATCACTATACACCGAGTCTATACCCCTCTACACACAGTTTACCCCCCTTTACACCATCTACAACCCTCTACACCTGTCTACACCCTCTACATCCCATCTACAGCCCTCCACCACCCTCCACACCCATATACACCATTCTACACCCCCTACACCCACCCATCTGCACCCCTCTACACCCTACATCCCTCTACACCCCTCTACATCATATACCCCTCTACACCACTATACACTGAGTCTATACCCATCTGCACACAGTCTACCCACCTTTACACCCATCTACACCCCCCCCCCCCCCACCCCCCACACACACATCTACATCATACACCCATCTACACCAAACACCACTCTACAATCAGTCTACACCCATTTACAACACTCTACACCCAGGGCAGGCTCTACACTTTTGGGGGCACTAAGCGAGATTTGTTTTGGGGCCCCTCCCAAACCTTGTGGGCAAAGTATTTTAGTGACCCCACCCAATCAGGACGGTGAAAGGAAATGTATGTTTTAGAGTTTAAAAAATCCAGTTTTACAGCTAATTTCCTGCAGTTCTACACATTTTGCCATGACTTATGCCATGTTAATGATATCTGAGTGAGAGGGACTAACAAAATCAATAGGGGCCCCCTGGAGGTCAGGGCCCCTGGACACTTGCCCTGCGTGACTGGTTGGTATTCGGCCATGATTACTACAAGTTTAGATAGCTGATGAGACTAATTTACCAATCACATGTTTTTTATCTGACATGGCATATTGAGTGACTGTCAGTGACTGACGTAAGAAAATAAAAATTGCTGTTGCACAACCAAATGTCGAACTTGCACCTTATGTATTCTACTTTTCTAACTCTCTTTTTTTGTTGTTGGGTTGGGGGCCCCTTAGTAGCCTGGGACCCTAATCGACCACTTATGTCGCTTATGCCTGGAGCTGCCACACCCCTCTATAGCCCAATACACCCCTCTATACCCCTCTGCACTTCAGCTGGTATCAAGTCTACTGCCGCTCCCTCTCTCTGGTGCTCGTTGTCGCCAGTTTACTCATTATTATACACACCTGCCACCATCGTTACGCGCTCCTGCGCCTTATGAGACTCACCTGGACTCCATCACCTTCCTGATTACCTCCCCCATATCTGTCACTCCCCTTGGTTCTTTCCTCAGGTGTTATTGACTCTGTTTCTATTTCATGTCAGTACAGAACAAGAAACACAAAAACATACAATGTTCTGTACTATGTTCTGTTTATTATTAATTTTGCGCTCCCTGTATTTGCTTCCCGACTTCCAGCGTACACGTTACAGGTGGCTTAATGGTCAGATAGTCGATTTGTGTCATCGCGTTCCTTAAAGACTGGGTTGATAATTCCTCTTATCTGGAAATCTTTTGGATTAATCTACTTCAAAGGACTTCTCTAGGCCAGGGGGCTTTATAGAATGAGGGTCTGAACAACTCCAGTTTATCATCCACTTTAGAGTAAGGATTTAAACATTTGCCATCATGTAGGGCTCAGAAGATCAAGACTGATGTGGATTATTCCTTGGGCAGAATTTGTTTATTTTCTGTGTGGAATTGTCCTGCTTTGTGGTCTATGTCCATCACCTGCCTAGTGCACTGCTCCATCAGAACATTGGGTCTTCAGTATTGACTGCTCCAACACTGCCTCAGAGTGGAGGAAGGGAGGGATGTAGAGAGAGTGAGAGAGAGAGATTTGCTTAAAAAGTGTTTCCAGTTCTGAAACTCCCCAAGTCCATATAGTATTTCACCCCCACCTCAACAAGTCCACATAGTATACCACACTCAACTCCACCAAGTCCATATAGTATACCACCCTCAACTCCACCAAGTCTATAGTATTTCACCCTCAACTCCACCAAGTCCATATAGTATTTCACCCTCAACTCCACCAAGTCCATATAGTATTTCACCCACAACTCCACCAAGTCCATTTACTATACCACCCTCACAACTCCACCAAGTCTATATAGTATTTCACCCTCAACTCCACCATGTCCATATAGTATACCACCCTCAACTCCACCAAGTCCATATAGTATACCACCTCAACTCCAGCAAGTCCATATAGTATTTCACCCTCAACTCCACCAAGTCCATATAGTATTTCACCCTCAGTTCCACCAAGTCCATATATTATTTCACCCTCAACTCCACCAAGTCCATATATTATTTCACCCTCAACTCCACCAAGTCCATATAGTATTTCACCCTCAACTTCACCAAGTCCATATAGTATTTCACCCTCAACTCTACCAAGTCCATATAGTATTTCACCCTCAACTCCACCAAGTCCATATATTATTTCACCCTCAACTCCACCAAGTCCATATATTATTTCACCCTCAACTCCACCAAGTCCATATTGTATTTCACCCTCAACTTCACCAAGTCCATATATTATTTCACCCTCAACTTCACCAAGTCCATATATTATTTCACCCTCAACTTCACCAAGTCCATATATTATTTCACCCTCAACTCCACCAAGTCCATATTGTATTTCACCCTCAACTTCACCAAGTCCATATATTATTTCACCCTCAACTTCACCAAGTCCATATATTATTTCACCCTCAACTCCACCAAGTCCATTTATTATTTCACCCTCAACTTCACCAAGTCCATATATTATTTCACCCTCAACTTCACCAAGTCCATATATTATTTCACCCTCAACTCCACCAAGTCCATTTATTATTTCACCCTCAACTACACCAAGTCCATATATTATTTCACCCTCAACTCCACCAAGTCCATATATTATTTCA
Source organism: Salvelinus alpinus (assembly GCF_045679555.1). NCBI lineage: Eukaryota > Metazoa > Chordata > Actinopteri > Salmoniformes > Salmonidae > Salvelinus > Salvelinus alpinus. The sequence goes on along the minus strand of NC_092106.1, from coordinate 27,947,071 downwards.
CCCTCAACTTCACCAAGTCCATATATTATTTCACCCTCAACTTCACCAAGTCCATATATTATTTCACCCTCAACTTCACCAAGTCCATATATTATTTCACCCTCAACTCCACCAAGTCCATATATTATTTCACCCTCAACTCCACCAAGTCCATATATTATTTCACCCTCAACTTCACCAAGTCCATATATTATTTCACCCTCAACTCCACCAAGTCCATATATTATTTCACCCTCAACTTCACCAAGTCCATATATTATTTCACCCTCAACTCCACCAAGTCCATATTGTATTTCACCCTCAACTTCACCAAGTCCATATATTATTTCACCCTCAACTTCACCAAGTCCATATATTATTTCACCCTCAACTCCACCAAGTCCATATATTATTTCACCCTCAACTCCACCAAGTCCATATATTATTTCACCCTCAACTCCACCAAGTCCATATATTATTTCACCCTCAACTCCACCAAGTCCATATATTATTTCACCCTCAACTTCACCAAGTCCATATATTATTTCACCCTCAACTCCACCAAGTCCATTTATTATTTCACCCTCAACTCCACCAAGTCCATATAGTATTTCACCCTCAACTCCACCATGTCCATATAGTATTTCACCTTCAACTCCACCAAGTCCATATATTATTTCACCCTCAACTCCACCAAGTCCATTTATTATTTCACCCTCAACTTCACCAAGTCCATATATTATTTCACCCTCAACTTCACCAAGTCCATATATTATTTCACCCTCAACTCCACCAAGTCCATATAGTATTTCACCCTCAACTCCACCAAGTCCATATATTATTTCACCCTCAACTCCACCAAGTCCATATATTATTTCACCCTCAACTCCACCAAGTCCATATAGTATTTCACCCTCAACTTCACCAAGTCCATATAGTATTTCACCCTCAACTCCACCAAGTCCATATATTATTTCACCCTCAACTCCACCAAGTCCATATAGTATTTCACCCTCAACTCCACCAAGTCCATATAGTATTTCACCCTCAACTCAACAAGTCCATATTGTATTTCACTCTCAACTCCACCAAGTCCAAATAGTATACAATCCCCACAACTATACAAATCCATATAGTATACCACCCTCACAACTCCACCAAGTCCATTTACTATACCACCCTCAACTCCACCATGACCATATAGTATTTCACTCCCAACTCCACCAAGTCCATATAGTATTTCACCCTCAACTCCATCAAGTCCATATAGTATTTCACCCTCATCTCAACAAGTCCATATAGTATTTCACCCTCATCTCAACAAGTCCATATAGTATTTCACCCTCATCTCAACAAGTCCATATAGTATTTCACCTCCAACTCCACCATGTCCATGTAGTATTTCACCCTCATCTCAACAAGTCCATATAGTATTTCACCTCCAACTCCACCATGTCCATGTAGTATTTCACCCTCATCTCAACAAGTCCATATAGTATTTCACCTCCAACTCCACCAAGTCCATATAGTATTTCACCCTCAACTCCACCAAGTCCATATATTATTTCACCCTCAACTCCACCAAGTCCATGTAGTATTTCACCCTCAACTCCACCATGTCCATATAGTATTTCACCCTCAACTCCACCAAGTCCATATAGTATTTCACCCTCAACTCCACCAAGTCCATATAGTATACCACTCACACAACTCCACCAAGTCCATATAGTATTTCACCCTCAACTCCACTAAGTCCATATAGTATACCACCCACACAACTCCACCAAGTCCATATAGTATTTCACCCTCAACTCCATCAAGTCCATATAGTATTTCACCCTCATCTCAACAAGTCCATATAGTATTTCACCCTCAACTCCACCAAGTCCATATAGTATTTCACCCTCAACTCCACCAAGTCCATATAGTATTTCACCCTCAACTCCACCAAGTCCATTTAGTATTTCACCCTCAACTTCACCAAGTCCATATATTATTTCACCCTCAACTCCACCAAGTCCATATAGTATTTCACCCTCAACTCCACCAAGTCCATATAGTATTTCACCCTCAACTCCACCAAGTCCATATATTATTTCACCCTCAACTCCACCAAGTCCATATAGTATTTCACCCTCAACTCCACCAAGTCCATATAGTATACCACTCACACAACTCCACCAAGTCCATATAGTATTTCACCCTCAACTCCACTAAGTCCATATAGTATACCACCCACACAACTCCACCAAGTCCATATAGTATTTCACCCTCAACTCCACCAAGTCCATATAGTATTTCACCCTCATCTCAACAAGTCCATATATTATTTCACCCTCAACTCCACCAAGTCCATATAGTATTTCACCCTCAACTCCACCAAGTCCATATAGTATTTCACCCTCAACTCCACCAAGTCCATTTAGTATTTCACCCTCAACTTCACCAAGTCCATATATTATTTCACCCTCAACTCCACCAAGTCCATATAGTATTTCACCCTCAACTCCACCAAGTCCATATAGTATTTCACCCTCAACTCCACCAAGTCCATATAGTATTTCACCCTCAACTCCACCAAGTCCATATAGTATTTCACCCTCAACTCCACCAAGTCCATATAGTATTTCACCCTCACAACTCCACAAATCCATATAGTATTTCATCCTCAACTTCACCAAGTCCATGTAGTATTTCACCCACAACTCCACCAAGTCCATATAGTATTTCACCCTCAACTCCACCATGTCCATATAGTATTTCACCCTCAACTCCACCAAGTCCATATAGTATACCACCCTCAACTCCACCAAGTCCATATAGTATTTCACCCTCAACTCCACCAAGTCCATATATTATTTCACCCTCAACTCCACCAAGTCCATTTAGTATTTCACCCTCAACTCCACCAAGTCCATATATTATTTCACCCTCAACTCCACCAAGTCCATGTAGTATTTCACCCTCAACTCCACCATGTCCATATAGTATTTCACCCTCAACTCCACCAAGTCCATATAGTATTTCACCCTCAACTCCACCAAGTCCATATAGTATACCACTCACACAACTCCACCAAGTCCATATAGTATTTCACCCTCAACTCCACTAAGTCCATATAGTATACCACCCACACAACTCCACCAAGTCAATGTCGTATACCACCCTCAACTCCATCAAGTCCATATAGTATTTCACCCTCATCTCAACAAGTCCATATAGTATTTCACCTCCAACTCCACCAAGTCCATATAGTATTTCACCCTCAACTCCACCAAGTCCATATAGTATTTCACCCTCAACTCCACCAAGTCCATTTAGTATTTCACCCTCAACTTCACCAAGTCCATATATTATTTCACCCTCAACTCCACCAAGTCCATATAGTATTTCACCCTCAACTCCACCAAGTCCATATAGTATTTCACCCTCAACTCCACCAAGTCCATATATTATTTCACCCTCAACTCCACCAAGTCCATATAGTATTTCACCCTCAACTCCACCAAGTCCATATAGTATTTCACCCTCAACTCCACCAAGTCCATATATTATTTCACCCTCAACTCCACCAAGTCCATGTAGTATTTCACCCACAACTCCACCAAGTCCATATAGTATTTCACCCACAACTCCACCAAGTCCATATAGTATTTCACCCTCATCTCAACAAGTCCATATATTATTTCACCCTCAACTCCACCAAGTCCATATAGTATTTCACCCTCAACTCCACCAAGTCCATTTAGTATTTCACCCTCAACTCCACCAAGTCCATATAGTATACCACCCACACAACTCCACCAAGTCCATATAGTATTTCACCTTCACAACTCCACCATGTCCATATAGTATTTCACCTTCAACTCCACCAAGTCCATATAGTATTTCACCTTCAACTCCACCAAGTCCATATAGTATTTCACCCACAACTCCACCAAGTCCATATAGTATACCACCCACACAACTCCACCAAGTCCATATAGTATTTCACCTTCACAACTCCACCATGTCCATATAGTATTTCACCTTCAACTCCACCAAGTCCATATAGTATTTCACCTTCAACTCCACCAAGTCCATATAGTATTTCACCCTCAACTCCACCAAGTCCATATAGGATTTCCCCCTCAACTCCACCAAGTCCATATAGTATTTCACCCTCAACTCAACCAAGTCCATATTGTATTTCACCCTCAACTCCACCAAGTCCATATATTATTTCACCCTCAACTCAACAAGTCCATATAGTATTTCACCCTCAACTCCACCAAGTCCATATAGTATTTCACCCTCAAGTCAACCAAGTCCATATAGTATTTCACCCTCAACTCCACCAAGTCCATATAGTATTTCACCCTCAACTCAACCAAGTCCATATTGTATTTCACCCTCAACTCCACCAAGTCCATATATTATTTCACCCTCAACTCAACAAGTCCATATAGTATTTCACCCTCAACTCCACCAAGTCCATATATTATTTCACCCTCTACTCAACCAAGTCCATATTGTATTTCACCCTCAACTCCACCAAGTCCATATATTATTTCACCCTCAACTCAACAAGTCCATATAGTATTTCACCTTCACAACGCCACCAAGTCCATGTAGTATTTCACCCTCAACTCCACCAAGTCCATATAGTATTTCACCCTCAACTCCACTAAGTCCATATAGTATACCACCCACACAACTCCACCAAGTCCATATAGTATTTCACCTTCACAACTCCACCAAGTCCATATAGTATTTCACCCTCAACTCCACCAAGTCCATATAGTATTTCACCCTCAACTCCACCAAGCCCATATGGTATTTCACCCTCAATTCCACCAAGTCCATATAGTATACCACCCACACAACTCCACCAAGTCCATATAGTATTTCACCTTCACAACTCCACCAAGTCCGTATAGTATTTCACTCTTAACTCCACCAAGTCCATATGGTATTTCACCCTCAATTCCACCAACTCCATATAGTATTTCACCCTCACAACTCCACCAAACCATTATAGTATACCATCCTCACTCCACACTAAAGCAAGCCCCATCATGTCTACCATGTGCCGATGTCCTGTTTCATAATAGCATATTGTGTTTAAAAGTCTGAGACCCCTCTGTTAACTACCCAACAGTGGTAGTTGTCATGTGAAGGTAGGATAGTCCGCAGTGATTAACTTTACGCTGTAGGTCCAAGCCTGTGGCAGTTCGTAGATTAGTGCACTGCAGACCAAACTAAAATATTCTCATTTCCTAACCAAGTACTGCATTTCATATGAGAGTCCAGCCCACTAGTTATGTCCACTCTAGCAGTGTGTAGGTGGTGGGACAGGATCTTTAAGCAGCTCACTGAAGCCATGGTGGGTAGTACTGCAGACTATTGACTGATGGGTCAATATTCCCAACTACTCTGGCTTAAGTGGACCTCGGTACAGTTCAATAAAATACAGTTCTATCTGCAGTCTCTGTCTGGGTTGATGGCAGAGATTGATTAGGATGTATCTGTCAGTGCTTTAATAAAGGGTGGCACAATCTGTCAGTTCAATATCCGGTAAGTTTCACCCTGATACTTTTTGGAGGACTGAGGAAGAGTGCTTCACTAAAGAGTGACTGTCTGGGATGATATGAACTATCTAAATATGTGGAAATATTGACAACTAGGCTACAACAAAATTGCTAGGAAATATATACATGTTCAAACACAGTCGTTTCTCCATTTTCTTTCTTTGTGAGTCGAGGATATGTTTCTCTTATATGTAAATCATTCTCCACTGTGCACACGCTTCGTAGTGAAATGACATACAGTTTGTGCGCCACAGACTGCAGAAGATTACATAAACCTGGGAGCAGAGGGTAATGGATTTATCAACCTCAGCCATGAGCCATCAACAGCTGGAACATGTAGGTTACATTATGCCTGTAAATCATTATTACCATAAACATGATGTGTGTCCTGAACCTTTGACTAATTTATTAGGTTACTGTGTGCCAGAGGGAGGAGGCATGCAGCGTTCAGTCACCTGGATGGCGCCGACAGAGATGGTCGCCTCGCTTCGCGTTCTTAGGAAACTATGCAGTATTTTGTTTTTTTTATGTATTATTTCTTACAGTGTTACCCCAGGAAATCTTAAGTGTTATTACATACAGCTGGGAAGAACTATTGGATATAAGAGCAACGTCAACTTACCAACATTATGGCCCGGTCAAAATAAAACATAATAAAAAGTACATTTGAATGACACTAAGTGGCAGTGCAGGTGTTTGTACACATGCATATACACACAGTCTCATTCAAATAAACACATACAAAAACACACACATACAGGTAATAGTGCCAGACATGCACACAAACATATACAGTTGGCATTGCTGTTATGATTTTAGTTGTCCTTGATGTCCTTTGTTTTAAATGTATTATTTTGTTTTATATATTTTTTTTTGCATTGTTGTTTGCTGTTTTCTGTCTTTTCCTTTTTTTCTCTTTAGTTAATTCTCTTGGTTGTTGGTGCATTGGGGGGGTCTTGGAGGTGGGGAATGGAATTAATTGTATTTTCTATTTTCTATTTTTCTTCCTGGGGGAGGACTGTGGGAGGGATCTCAAATGGTTGCGGGACAGCTATTGGGGAACAGTGGGGGGGATCTTGGAGGGTTCGGCTTCACGTTTTTTGGCCTGGTGGTAGATCGGTCAACGTGCCCTTGAGCAGGGCATTGACCCTGGATGCTTCTATGTGTCGCTCTGAATGGGAATCTGTTGGATGACTGATATTGTATGTTTCGAATATTCAATAAAAAAAATATATATAATTTAAAAAAAACATGAACAGGAAAAAGACTTTCCCGAAGCGGATCCTCTGTTTGGACCACCACCCAGGACAATGGACCGTATCCCAGTAGGCGACCCAAAACAACGGCGCCGCAGAAGGGGCAGACGGAGCGGTCTTCGGGTCAGGCTCCGTAGACGGGCACATCGCTCACCGCTCCTGAGTATACTACTCGCCAATGTCCAGTCTCTTGACAACAAGGTAGACAAAATTCGAGCAAGGATTGCCTTCCAGAGAGACATCAGAGATTGTAACATTCTCTGTTTCACGGAAACATGGCTCACTCGGGATACCTCATCAGTCGGTACAGCCACCCGGTTTCTTCAGGCATCGCACCGACAGAAACAAACATCCCTCTGGTAAGAAGAAGGGCAGTAGTGTATGCCTTATGATTAACGAGTCGTGGTGTGATCATAACAACATACAGGATCTCAAGTCCTTTTGTTCACCTGACCTAGAATTCCTTACAATCAAATGCCGACCGCATTATCTACCGAGAGTATTCTCTTCGATTATAATCACAGCCGTGTATATCCCCCCCAAGCAGACACCTCGAAGGCCCTGAAAGAACTTCATTGAACTCTATGTAAACTGGAAACCACATATCCGGAGGCTGCATTTATTGTAGCTGGGGATTTTAATAAGGCTAATCTGAAAACAAGGCTCCCTAAATTTTATCAGCATATCGAATGCGCGACCCGGGCTGGCAAAATTCTGGATCATTGCTACTCTAATTTCCGCGACCCATACAAAGCCCCCCTTGCCCTCCTTTCGGCAAATCTGACCACGACTCCATTTTGTTGCTTCCAGCCTATAGACAGAAACTAAAACAAGAAACGCCCGTGCTCAGGTCTGTTCAACGCTGGTCCGACCAATCTGATTCCACGCTTCCACGCTTCCACGCTTCCAAGATTGCGTGGACTGGGATATGTTCCGGATAGCCTCAGACAACAACATTGATGTATATGCTGATTCGGTGAGTGAGTTTATTAGCAAGTGCATCGGTGATGTTGTACCCACGGTGACTATTAAAACCTTCCCCAACCAGAAACTGGGGGTTGATGGCAGCATTCGCGCAAAACTGAAAGCTCGAACCACTGCTTTTAATCATGGCAAGGCAACCGGAAACATGACCGAATACAAACAGTGTAGCTATTCCCTCCGCAAGGCAATCAAACAAGCTAAGCATCAGTATAGAGACAAAGTAGAGTCGCAATTCAACGGCTCAGATACGAGACGTACTGTATGTGGCAGGGTCTACAGTCAATCACGGATTACAAAAAGAAAACCAGCCCCGTCGCGGACACCGACGTCTTGCTCCCAGACAAACTAAACAACTTCTTTGCTCGCTTTGAGGCCATTACAGTTCCACTGACACGGTCCGCTACCAAAACCTGCGGGCTCTCCTTCACCGCAGCCAACGTGAGTAAAACATTTAAACGTGTTAACCCTCGCAAGGCTGCCGGCCCAGACGGCATCCCTAGCCGAGTCCTCAGAGCATGCGCAGACCAGCTGGCTGTACTCCCTGTTCACCCATGACTGCGTGGCCATGCACGCCTCCAACTCAATCATCAAGTTTGCAGACGACACTAGAGTGGTGGGCTTGATTACCAACAACGACGAGACGTCCTACAGGGAGGAGGTGAGGGCCCTCGGAGTGTGGTATCAGGAACTTAACCTCACACTCAACGTCAACAAAACAAAGGAGATGATCATGGACTTCAGGAAACAGCAGAGGGAGCATCCCCCTATCCACATCGACAAGACAGTAGTGGAGAAGGTGGAAAGTTTTTTAAGTTCCTCGGCGTACACATCACGGACAAACTGAAATGGTCCACCCACACAGACAGCGTGGTGAAGAAGGCGCAACAGCGCCTCTTCAACCTCAAGAGGCTGAAGAAATTTGGCTTGTCACCAAAAACACTCACAACTTTTACAGATGCACAATCGAGAGCATCCTGCCCACAAGCGTAAGGCTCTCCAGAGGGTAGTGAGGTCTGCACAATGCATCACCGGGGGCAAACTACCTGCCCTCCAGAACACCTACACCACCCGATGTCACAGGAAGGCCAAAAAGATCATCAAGGACAACAACCACCCGTTCCACTGCCTGTTCACCCCGCTATCATCCAGAAGGCGAGGTCAGTACAGACGCATCAAAGCTGGGACCGAGAGACTGAAAAACAGCTTCTATCTCAAGGCCATCAGACTGTTAAACAGCCATCACTAACATTGAGTGGCTGCTGCCAGCATACTGACTCAAATCTTTAGCCACTTTAATAATAAAAAAATGGATGTAATAAACGTTTCACTAGTCACTTTAAACAATGCCACTTTATATAATGTTTACATACCCTACAATACTCATCTCATATGCTGTGCTCTATACCATCTACTGCATCTTGCCTATGCCATTCGGCCATCGCCCATCCATATATTTATATGTACGTATTCTTATTAATTCCTTTACACTTGTGTGTATAAGGTAGTTGTTGTGAAATTGTCAGATTACTTGCTAGATAATACTGCACGGTCAGAACTAGAAGCACAAGCATTTCGCTACACTCGCATTAACATCTGCTAACCATGTGTATGTGACCAATAAAATTGGACTTGATTTGATTTGACCTGCAACATGTTAATGGCACAGTGGCTCCCTCTCTGACTGAACCCTGATAGAGTTCAGTCTGTAGCCCGCAGGGCTTTAGCTGTGCTTAGCCAGTCTCACTGACTCCCAGTACACTAGAGCACACGGCTCAGACCTTTTACTGCTGGAGGGACAAGAATCAATACCCTGGCCCACTCCACTCTGATCTCCTGATAGATAGTCCACAACTCAATCATAACTAGGGAGCTGGAGGCAAGTGAAAACAAGGGCCTGTTAATGACCTGTCCTCATCTGTGGGAGAGAGTGCTCCCGCACATTGGCTAACCGGCCTATCTGCATCCACTCCCAAATGGCTCTGATGTTTCAGCTCAGGCAGAAGAAGCTGTCAAACAGCTACCTCCACATCCTATAACATGTCATTTCCACTTTTCTCCAGCTTCTGGAGAAGCTGGTGTCACAGAGGCATCTTCTCTCCGATCCTCTCTCCTCCTTCACAATCACCTGCTCTCTCTGTACCAGGCCTCTCCTCCTCTCTCCTCTCATCTCCCCTCCTCTCTCAGGACCAGGCCTCTCCTCTCCTCTCCTCTCCTCTCCTCTCCTCTCCTCTCCTCTCCTCTCCTCTCCTCTCCTCTCCTCTCCTCTCCTCTCCTCTCCTCTCCTCTCCTCACTCTGGACCAGACCTCTCCTCCACTCTCCTCTCTCCTCCTCTCTGGACCAGGTCTCTCCTCCTCTCTCCCCCCCCCCCCCCCCACACCTCTCTCTGGACCAGGCCTCTCTTCCACTCTCCTCTCCTCTCTCTGGACCAGACCTCTACTCCTCTCTCCCCTCCTCTCCTCTCTCTGGACCAGGCCTTTCCTCTCCTCTCTTCTCTCTGGACCAGACCTCCCCTCCTCTCTCCTCTCCCCTTCTCTCTCTGGACCAGGCCTCTCCTCCTCGCTCATCTCCCTTCCTCTCTCTGGATCAGGTGTTTTTCTTTCCTCACAGTGAATGTTCTCCTGTTGTAGGTTGCACTGGGAGAAGCGCAATTAGCAGATTCCACATGGGCTCTGTGAACACAACACTGGGGGAAAGAGAAGCAAGGAGATGCACTTAGTGGCAGTGAGAGAGCACAGCTCTCTCTAATCTCATTGTACTTGTTTGTCTTGTCAGCACTACTGAGCACCGGTACTGTGCATCACCTGGGTGACAGTGTAAATAACTTGCCATGACAACGTCGACTTTTGTTTTCTCACTGCTCTTCCCTCACTGAGACAAGAGAGGGTTGAACACCTCAATCTGGAGTCTGTTTCAGCCCAACGGCATCCCAGCACTAGGGCTCCCGAGTGGCGCAGCGGTCTAAGGCACTGAATTTCAGTGCTAGAGGTGTCACTACAGACCCTGGTTTGATTCCAGGCTGTTTCACAACCGGCCGTGATTGGGAGTCCCATAGGGCGGCGCACAATTGTCCCAGCGTTGTCCGGGTTACGGTTTGGCCGGGGTAGGCCAAATTAAAAAGTCTCCCGGACACCAGGTTTGTGAACTTGAGCTGTCTGGCTAAGACAACAAAGGTCCGTACAAGACCGTAATGTCCTCTGACTCAGAGTGAAGTGCTGGTTATTTTCAGTGTTATTCATTTTTATCCCTAACACTGAACTCAGCGGGACAAGTGGCAGGAATGGCAGCCATGTTAGTTCTCATCCTGAGTTTCCTCTCATTTCGTGATGCGCACCTGCTGTCTCCAGGCAGACACTGACCGGATCAGGCAGTAGATGAGACCGCTGACCTCTATCTGGGACAGCTCCAACATGGTGACCCTCACAACACCACAGCCACTCTCTGGAAGTGGCTACAGTCACACCTGCTGCCACACAGGAAAATCTCCAGTGCCATGGCTGATAGTCAGAGAGTCATGGAGGGAGTGTGAAAGGAAAGAAAGAAGAGAGGGAGGGAGGGAAAGTCCATTACTCATCTCTCCTTCTGCCTTGTCCTCGGTTTGCCTCTTTTGTACCTTGCTATTGTTGGGAGAGGATTTGAAGTTCACCAATGTGGCGGAGGCAGGGTTTTTAGATGTGGAGAGTGCAGTGCAGCACTTTAGAATCCTTTCTGGTGTTTTTTTTTAAAGATGCATTTTTTCCTCTGAGATTGAGAGACAGAACAAGGAGGACAGAGAGAGAGAGAGAAAGCAAAGAATGGAGGGAGAGAGATGGAGAATTGGATGAATGAGAATTGGGAAGCAAAGTTGGCTTCCAGAGTGTTTCAGTTGGATGACTAACAGGATCAGTATAACACAATGTTAATAAACATTGTGTAGGCTCCTCCTCTTAGGAGTTGTTATATTGTTCAATCAGTGTTAATGTTAATTCAGCTCATCGTGACAATGAGATTTAGAATCAGCAGCTATTAACCTCAGTAAAACAGGTCAGAAATGAGAATAAGTGGACAGCAAAAAAAATTCTGATGCTCTACTCAATTCAATTTAATTCAAGGGGCTTTATTGGCATGGGAAACATATGTTAACATTGCCAAAGCAAGTGAGGTAGATAATATACAAAAGTGAAATAAACAATAAAAATGAACAGTAAACATTACACTCACAGAAGTTCCAAAAGAATAAAGACATTACAAATGTCATTTTATGTATATATACAGTGTTTCAAAGATGTACAAATGGTTACTCTCTACCCTCTAAATAATAGTGTAGAGGAGATGCAGCTTTAGCACTACTTACACTTTATACAACTGGATCCTGGACTTCTTGACGGGCAGCCCCCAGGTGGTAAGGGTAGGCAACAACCCGTCTGCCACGCTGATCCTCAACACTGGGGCCCCTTAGGGGTGTGTACTTAGTCCCCTCCTGTACTCCCTTCTGTACTCCCAAACATGACTCCAACACCATCATTAAGTTTGCTGATGATACAACAGTGGTAGGCCTGATCACCGACAACGATGAGACAGCCTATGGGGAGGAAGTCAGAGAACTGGCGGTGTGGTGCCAGGACAACAACCTCTCCCTCAATGTGAGCAAGACATAGGAGCTGATTGTGGACTACAGGAAAAGGCAGGCTGAACAGGCCCCATTAACATCAACGGGGCTGTAGTGGAGCGGGTCGAGAGTTTCAAGTTCCTTGGTGTCCACATCACCAACGAACTATCATGGTTCAAACACACCAAGACAGTCGTGGAGAGGGCATGACAACACCTTTTCCCCTCAGGAGACTGGAGAGATTTGGCATGGTTCCCCAGATCCTCAAAAAGTTCTACAGCTGCACCATCGAGAACATACTGACCGGTTGCATCACCGACTGGTATGGCAACTGCTTGGCATCTGACCGTAAGGCACTACAGAGGGTAGTGCGTATGGCCCAGTACACCACTGGGGCCAAGCTTCCTGACATCCAGGACCTATATAATAATCAGGTGTCAGATGAAAGTCCATAAAATTGTCTGAGACTCCAGTCATAAACTGTTTTCTCTGCTACAGTACGGGAAGCGGTACAGGAGCGCCAAGTCTAGGACCAAAAGGCTCCTTAACAACTTCTACCCCCAAGCCATAAGACTGCTGAACAATCAGTCAAATGACCACCGGACTATTACATTGACTGCCCCCATTTGTTTTGTACACTGCTGCTACTTGCTGTTTATTATCTATGCATAGTCACTTCACCCCTACCTACATGTACAAATTACCTCTAACCTCTATCCCCGCACACTGACTCAGTAACGGTACCCCCTGTATATAGCCTCGTTATTGTTATGTTATTGTGTTACTTTTGATTATTTTTTACTTTAGTTTACTTGGTAAATATTTTCTTAACTCTTCTTGAACTGCATTGTTGGTTAAGGACTTGTAAGTAAGCATTTCATGGTTAGGTCTACACTTTTGTATTCGGCGCATGTGACAAATAAAGTTTGCTAGACATCGATTACGTTAAACAACATTTGCCACTGAAGTGCTGCAACACTGAATATAAAGTGTTCCATGTTCCTGATAGAGTGAGCTCCAAAACATGTTTTGTTGTGTCACTATCCCAATGCTTTTGGAGCTCACTGTATATAATTAATAGGCATCTCACAGTATATCTCAACATGTTTTTCATTTCCCTCCATATAACCTTACTCTTGTTTTCATGTTGTTTCTGGCTTTTCCTTGCCCTACAATTTTTTCTCCCTTCTCTACCATTTCCCTGCTTTATTCAGGTGAGCTGCATAAACCAATTTTCTGACAGGTGCGTAGGGATTGTGGCGATAATGAAATTGAAATGGCTGAGGTGAATGTTAAATGAGAAGTGCAGGCGGGGAAAGCGTGTGAATGTTCCATCTCTTATGAGGATGAGTGAAGCTGAGCCTGTGTTTTTTTTTTTACCCTCATTGCTCTTAACCTGATCTGTGGGATCGGAAAGGCAAGCTGATAGGATACATTCAGTATGTTTTTAGCATGTTCTACAAGTGTTGAACATGGACCTGAGTCTTTCGAGGCCAATGGATTTTTTCTCTACATTTTCTCTTTTGATCTCAGTACATAGTTTGGTGCCTGCTGTCCAGTTTGCTTCCACATACTGTAATCTCTTCTCTCTGTAGACAACTACTCAGCTCTTCACCTTCAGCCGACCTTGGCTCAGCAGGAACAACCTCCACAGATCTGCATTCAACCGGCCCCTCAAGCCAGGATTACTCAGGTGTTCAAGTAGAAACAGGCTTTCAGGAAGAAAGACTCAGCTCAGGGTGACACTGTCCAATTTCCTCCGGAAGAACTTAACTAGTCTTACTGCTTCTCTCTTACCATTCAGTGGCCTCAGGTCTCATGTAATAGCAGCTTTTGTTTGTGACTGACTTGCCAGAACCTTTCAAGGACAGGCATATCAATGCACACAGGAAACCACACAGTCTCCCCTTTCAGTGTGTGTGCCAGGATTTGTACCTGTGTGATCTACACAAATTTGTGTTTTTTTGTGTATGGTATTATGTGTGTTGTATATTGTATGTACATTGTCTATCAGTGTGTTTTGTGTCTGCAGTGTTGGCCCAGGTGTCACTGTGTCAGATGGCCCAGACAGACAGACAGACCTCTCAGCCTCCCTCAATATTAACCAGCAGAACCATAACTCTCCATGTATGGCTCTGGTGCACTCACTGTGGGGGCCAGGGGACGACTGTCTCTTTATCTCTCCTCTCTCCTCTCCTCCTCATGGCCCATTTCTCCTGTCTGGAACAGATGTTAGTGCTGGTGCTCTATCCCTTCCCTACCCCCAACTGAATCATTCTCTATAATTAGCTAGCAGCCCACATACTGTAGTACCCTCACAGACACTCACACAACGTACACCTAATTAGTGGAGATTTCTCCTTTATTCTCTCTCTTTTATGTCTCCCTCCTCCCCCTATTCCTTCATACCTCTGTAGAGGTAGAAGGGGAATCTCTGGAGAGGAGGACTGGTTTGCTGCAGGGAGAGATACAGAAAGCTCACTGTCGACTGCATACGTCTCCTCCCCCACACGCGCTCCAAAATCTGTTGTTTATTTTATGAGGAAGTGTCACATGAATGATTTAGTTTTCATGTGTTGCTTTTACATACAATAGTTAGCAGCACAGTTGGTTTTGATTGGGACATATTTTATTATTCTGGTGGAGGAGCTGAATTCATATTGTAGTAATTCCCCTTGAAGGGATTATGATGCTTTTAACCTTAATGTGCTGTTGACCTCCTGTTTGCATATTAACGAAACAAACCACGCCCGTATTGTCAGACAGACGTGTGTTGATCCAGGATTAGATCAGTGTGAGGTAGACAGTCGGGACTAATGCCAACACAAATTGGATTATCCCCAACAGTATTCTGGAAGTATTTCATTGTCATGGGGCTTACAGTATAATGTGATTAGGTCGTGATGCCCTTTGTTAAATGGGACTATTATCCAATGCTTTAGCTATGAGTTCATTAATTCATAACACTACATTAACTTGTTGATGTGCATTATATATGTGTTTAAATTGACAAGTGTTGCTAGGGTAGCACTGTCCTCATAAGAGCATAATCACAGAAGCTTTATATAGTTACATGTTTAGTAAACATATGTCAGACGAATACTCATCCTTTCGTGCACACTTAGAGGCCCCACAGAGTGCCCCTTGCACCCACACAGTGCCCCTTGCACCCACACAGTGCCCCTTGCACCTACACAGTGCCCCTTGCACCCACACAGTGCCCCTTGCACCCACACAGTGCCCCTTGCACCCACACAGTGCCCCTTGCACCTACACAGTGCCCCTTGCACCTACACAGTGCCCCTTGCACCCACACAGTGCACCTCTCACCTCTAACCCTTTCTCTTTTATGTGGTCTCTCATTCACGTCAGGGCAGTTTGGTGTTTTCTGTTCTTCTGTTTTTCATTTTTCTCATCCTTCTATCTGACATGTCTATTGCCCCTGTGGTACAGAGCTTTCACAGGTCAGGCCTGGAACCACCTTCTCTGTCACCACGTTCTCCAATCATACACTGGAATTCCAGCTGATGGATTCTGCCCTACATGTTCATTATCTGTAATTTAATATGTTTCCATCCACACTTTCTCTGAGGTGGGCTGCCCGAAATAATGACTTTTTTTCCCTTCCTGGGGGGAGGTACTGTAGTTGATATGATTTCATATGAAGTGACATGGAGGCATATCTCTTAGGTGCCATCGTATGATGATAAAAGCTCAGTGAAGGAGGCAGGCGGCTTCATCTCACCACATTTCTCTGTCACCCTATTTACAAGTCTATGTACCTGTATGTATTGATGTGTGTCCTTTACTGAACTGGTCTCCTCTGTGTGTTTGTCCATGCAGGTGATGAACGTGAGCCTGTGGGAGGGGGAGCAGGTGACGTTTGAGGACCTGGGGGGCGGGGAGCCCTCTGTTCTGGCCAACGAGTCTATACTGTTGAAGGGCCTGGTGGTACGCAGCTGGAGCAACCACATCACCATCCACTTCCACAGCCAGAGACAGACCCAGCCTGGGTCCTTCCTGCTCAGATACCAAGGTAAGACCCGAGGGCAACCAAACACCACAGCACTAGCACAGTCACCAACCAAGCACCACAGCACTAGCACAGCCACCAACCAAACACCACAGCACTTGCACAGTCACCAACCAAGCACCACAGCACTTGCACAGCCACCAACCAAGCACCACAGCACTAGCACAGCCACCAACCAAACACCACAGCACTTGCACAGCCACCAACCAAACAACACAGCACATCGACCTAATCAAATACTGCACAACAACTAACCAAGTTTCAGAATGTGAGTTGCAACCCATATGAGGTGATCATATAGACAGGGCCTGAGAGGTTGAACTCTCCTCTCCTCTCCTCTCCTCTCCTCTCCTCTCCTCTCCTCTCCTCTCCTCTCCTCTCCTCTCCTCTCCTCTCCTCTCCTCTCCTCTCCTCTCCTCTCCTCTCCTCTCCTCTCCTCTCCTCTCCTCTCCCCTCCTCCATTAGCCTCCTCCATTAGCCTCCTCCAGTACACTGGTGCTCACCCTCCCATTATACCTTGTCAACATAATGTGCTCATGTTAGCCACAAAATGACAACAGCTGTCAATTGGCAGCATAATCAGGTGGGGAAATTGCTGTGATGATGCTCTTCTAATTGTCATTTACTAGAGATTGCAGAAGGAGACTGCATGCAGTTATGAGCCGTGTTGCTTAGACATGGTGGTAAAATAGAAAAACTACAAATATTATTTTCCAGATTCTTTTGTTTTTGTGAGCTAATGAACTGTGGCAGGTTTGTAAATGGGGTAGTGCCATTCTGAACAATGCCTAGATTACAGGTTGAATAAGAATTGCATTTCCCACTCATCCATCCCTCTCTGAATCATGCTATGCCCCCCTTCTGGCTTGCTCTCTCCCTCTCTCTCTCCTTTGTGAGGTGTGTGGGTGGTGTTCACCACCCAGTGAGGGGGACCTTCAGGGCTTTCTGTGGCAGGCTTCTGCTGCTCTATTAAGTAGCATGGCAATCATACGGCAGGGCACGGAACAGCACCACTGATAATAACTTTCTGCTTCTTTACAAAACTTCCAATTACCTCACACAGTGGTCCCCTCCTCCTCCGCTCCACCTGTTTGATATTCTCTGAGCAGCGCGTCATGCTGATCTGTGCTGGCAATGAGGGTGGCCTATAACTTTGATGATATTTTCCCCTGTCTCTGACGTACAGTATGGTGCATTCTGTAGCGGACAGCGACACTGGAAATAAATAACCTCGGGGAGAGTAACTTGACGAAATCTGGCATGTTCATAGACGGAATCTCTCTTTTATTTTTTCTTTGTCTCTATCTCCCCCCCTCTCTCTCTCTCACTCCCTCCCTTCGTCTCTCTAGCAATGTTAATAACTGTTAATAAAAAAAATATGGTTCTGGGGGCATGCTGAATAATGTGCATATCATTTGGTCATCTTAATCACGAGTGCATTAAATCTCAATGAAACACTGCCTGGAAACAAATTGAGATCCCATTAGGATACATCAAATTTAAGTTATGAATCCAGCAATCAACTAGTCAGCCATCTTTCTGCATACCTGTGGCAGAACAAGAGTTTTCCTACTACACCAAGACAGTGCTTCGTTAGAGGAATTGTTTGCTCAAAATACAAATATTAATGATTTCCCACATACTTTCGCCATTTCAGGTTTTTTATTTTGGTATAGGCTATAGCTCTGTTTGCGAAGCATTGATCTTCTAATTACTTTGGAGTCACTTTGAGGACATCTTCATGCTTTTAAGAGCTTACTACAATGTTCCCTTTTGGCTTCCATACATTTCTGGCCCAAGGACGCAAAAATAATCAATCTGGTATCTTCTGCTCTTTTGATGTGTTCAGAAAGATCTGTAATTTGATATTTTAACACCAACACATTGATGTCTATGTTAATAAAATGTTATCTCAAAGTAAGCTAAGAGTCTGATTGTCTACCAGGTGACATAAGCTGGAGATGGAGAGCGGTAACATTTTCATTTATACCCCATGACAGTTTTACGTGTATTGAGATGATTGCTCTGATATTACAATCTTTTTGCTCTGCAAGATCACCTTGTCCCGTAATGAGGTGTGGAGAATGTGATCAGACAAGCAGTGAGCAGGAGACTGATTTGTTTTAAAGATGGACGCTGGGCAATCGGAAAGTGTCTGTCATTAAATCCTGCATAATCATCTCCTCTGGCTGAGGTGGCCGGTAATGAAATCAACACTGTTTTCATAGATTATTCCTGAGGGCAGATAGATCAAACAGTGATTTTGAGGGAACTAAAGAGCAAATTGTGTTGATCATTGCGGGTGATAAAAACATTTGCTCAGTATTTATGAAGCAAACATATATAAATGAGTTCTGTATTGGTATTTTACATTTAAATCGATAATCCTAGGAGAATTGTAATGCTTGCTCTCCTGCCTTGTCTTATCTATTTGTACCTTAAATACCTCTCTCTCTCTCCCTCTCTTTCTTTCTCGTGTCAGGTATATACAATCAGTGGTGGTGTGTATTTCTCTTCATGTACAGAACCAGTCAAAAGTTTGGACACACCTACTCAGTCAAGGGTTTTTCTTTCTTTTTATTATTTTCTACATTGTAGAATAATAGTGAAGACATCAAAACTATGAAATAACACATATGGAATCATGTAGTAACCAAAAAAGTGTTAAACAAATCAAAATATATGTTATATTTGAGATTCTTCAAGGTAGCCACCCTTTGCCTTGATAACAGCTTTGCACACTCTTGGCATTCTCTCAACCAGATTCACCAGGAATGCTTTTCAAACAGTCTTGAAGGAGTTTCCACAAATGCTGAGCACTTATTGGCTGCTTTTTTTTATTTATTTCACCTTTATTTAACCAGATAAGCTATTTACAACTGCGACCTGGCCAAGATAAAGCAAAGCTTTGCGACACAAACAACAACACAGAGTTACACATACCACAATAGAAAAAAAAGTATATTTACAGTGTGTGCAAATGGCGTGAGGAGGTAAGGCAATAAATAGGCCATAGTACCGAAGTAATTACAATTGAAAACTGAACACTGGAGTGATAGATGTGCAGATGATGTGTGCAAGTAGAAATACTGGTGTGCAAAAGAGCAAAAAAGTAAATAAAAACAATATGGAGATGAGGTAGGTAGATTGGATGGGTTATTTACAGATGGGCTGTGTACGGCTGCAGCGATAGGTTAGCTGCTCAGATAGCTGATGTTTAAAGTTAGTGAGGAAGATATAAGTCTCCAACTTCAGCAATTTTTGCAATTCGTTCCAGTCATTGGCAGCAGAGAACTGGAAGGAAAGGCGGCCAAAGGAGGTGTTGGCTTTGGGGATGACCAACGAGATATACCTGCTGGAGCGCGTGCTACGGGTGGGTGTTGTTATCGTGACCAGCGAGCTGAGATAAGGCAGAGCTTTACCTAGCATAGACATATAGATGACCTGAAGCCAGAGGGTCTGGCGACGAATATGTAGCGAGGGCCAGCTGACGAGAGCGTACAGGTCGCAGTGGTGGGTGGTATATCTGGCTTTGGTGACAAAACGGATGGCACTGTGATAGACTGTATCCAGTTTGCTGAGTAGAGTGTTGGAGGCAATTTTTTAAATGACATCGCTGAAGTCGAGGATCGGTAGGATAGTCAGTTTTACAAGGGTATGTTTGGCGGAGTGAGTAAAGGAGGCTTTGTTGTGAATTAGGAAGCTGATTCTAGATTTAATTTTGGATTGGAGATGTTTAATATGAGTCTGGAAGGAGTGTTTACAGTCTAGCCAGACACCTAGGTATTTGTAGTTGTCCACACATTCTAAGTCAGAACCGTCCAGAGTAGTGATGCTAGTCGGGCGGACGGGTGCGGGCAGCGATCGGTTAAAACGCATGCATTTGGTTTTACTAGCGTTTAAGAACAGTTGGAGGCTACGGAAGGAGTGTTGTATAGCATTGAAGGTCGTTTGGAGGTTAGTTAACACAGTGTCCAAAGAAGGGCCAGATGTATACAGAATGGTGTCGCCTGCGTAGAGGTTGATAAGGGAATCACCCGCAGCAAGAGCGACATCGTTGATATATATAGAGAAAAGAGTCGGCCCGAGAATTGAACCCTGTGGTACCCCCATAGAGACTGCCAGAGGTCCGGACAACAGGCCCTCTGAATTGACACACTGAACTCTATCTGAGAAGTAGTTGGTGAACCAGGCGAGGCAGTCATTTGAGAAACCAAGGCTGTTGAGTCTGCCGATAAGAATACGGTGATTGACAGAGTCAAAAGCCTTGACCAGGTCGATGAAGACGGCTGCACAGTACTGTCTTTTATCGATGGCGGTTATGATATCGTTTAGTACCTTGATATCGTTTAACGTGGCTGAGGTGCACCCATGACCAGCTCGGAAACCGGATTGCACAGCGGAGAAGGTACGGTGGGATTCGAAATGGTCAGTGATCTGTTTATTAACTTGGCTTTTGAAGACTTTAGAAAGGCAGGGCAGGTTGGATATAGGTCTGTAACAGTTTGGGTATAGAGTGTCACCCCCTTTGAAGAGGGGGATGACCGCGGCAGCTTTCCAATCTTTAGGGATCTCGGATGATACGAAAGAGAGGTTGAACAGACTGGTAATAGGGGTTGTAACAATGGCGGAGGATAATTTTAGAAAGAGAGGGTCCAGATTGTCTAGCCCAGCTGATTTATACAGGTCCAGGTTTTGCAGCTCTTTCAGTACATCTGTTATCTGGATTTGGGTGAAGGAAAAGCTGGGGAGGCTTGAGCAAGAAGCTGTGGGGGGTGCGGAGCTGTTGGCTTGGGTTTGGGTAGCCAGGAGGAAAGCATGGCCAGCCGTAGAGAAATGCTCGATTATCGTGGATTTATTGGTGGTGACAGTGTTTCCTAGCCTCTGTGCAGTGGGCAGCTGGGAGGAGGTGCTCTTATTCTCCATGGACTTTACAGTGTCCCAGAACGTTTTGGAGTTAGAGAAGTTCCTCCTCCTCCATGTTTCATACTGGGAACCACACATGCAGAGATCATCTGTTAAACCTACTCTGCGTCTCACAAAGACACAGTGGTTGGAACCCAAAATCTCAAATTTGGACTCATCAGACCAAAGGATAGATTTCCACCGGTCTAATGTCCATTTCTCATATTTCTTGTCTCAAGCAAGTCTCTTCCTATTATTGGTGTCCTTTTGTAGTGGTGTCTTTGCAGCAATTCGACCATGAAGGCCTGATTCACACAGTCTCCTCTTGAGGTGTGTCTGTTACTTGAACTCTGTGAAGCTTTTATTTGGGCTGCAATTTCTGAGGCTGGTAACGCTAATGAACTTATCCTCTGCAGCAGAGGTAACTCTAGGTCTTCCTTTCCTGTGGCGGTCCTCATGAGAGCCACTTTTGTGACTGCACTTTCAAAGTTCTTGAAATGTTTCTGATTGACTGACCATGTCTTAAAGTTATGAAAATATATTTGGATTTCTTTAACAATTGTTTGGTTACTACATTATTTCATAGTTTTGATGTCTTTACTATTATTCTACAATGTAGAAAATATTAAAAATAATGAAAAACCCTTGAATGAGTAGGTGTGTCCAAACTTTTGACTGGTACTGTAGTTTGCTCTACTTCATCATACACCATTATAACTGTATGTTAGTCATCTAGTGTAGCAGGCCAGTTCTGAGAGTCTATTTCTGGTACAGTGTACTGTAGCTCTATTGGCATGGAAACACACTGATGGATATCAAAGCTTCAGCTACCATCTCCCATTTGGCCAGCAGTCATAAGAGCAGTAATTGCGAGCAGATAGATTTCAAGCAGCAGGTAATGATATGGTAATATCACCATCATCTATCAGTGGAGAGAGTCTTTATTTACCAGCTGCTCTGGGACAAAGATCAATGAAACAAGAGCAAAACAATAATCAAATGGAGGAAAACAATCTCTACACAGATTTTGGATAAAGTTGTCACGTAGCTAGGAGTGGTGGGTGTGTCAGGCGCAGAGTCAGGCGCAGAGAGCAGAGGTTTAGGGAAAACCGTATTTATTACGATAAGTATGGTCACGCCAAAAACAACAGGCGAAATAATGACCGACCCAAACAGGACACCAAACAGTCCGAAAAATAACAAAACACAACCATCCACAAACAGAACAGAGAACAGGCCCGCACAAAAGCAGGTGGGCATAGAAGGCTTAAATAGCCCTGAAACAACCCCCAAACAAGAAACAGGTGAAACCAATACAGACATAACCAACAGAAAAAGAAAAGGGAATCGGTGGCAGCTAGTAGACCGGTCACGACGACCGCCGAGCGCCGCCCGAACAGGAAGAGGAGCCACCTTCGGCGGAGGTCGTGACAAAAGTTGATCAGTGATCAAGACCTTGTTCTAACACCTCCCCTTGGCAGGTGTTTAGTAACAACGAAACTTACCAAAACACTTGTTTCCTGTCCTTGTCTTCTTTTCTTTATAACCATTATCTGAGAGTATTGGGGCATCGTCATCATTATCATCAAGTGCTTTGCCAGGTGGTTAGTAGAAGTTAGACACCTAAGAGAGTTAGAGAGATGAAGATGGAGGAGAGTGAGAATGAGAGACAGAAATAGGTAGAGGGACTGTGTGCGTGAGCGAGTGCCATGCGTGTATACACAAGTTAGAGTAGAGGGCAGTCGACAGAAACATGTCCTTCCCCAGGCTCCCCTCACCTTGGTGACGTCTCACTACTGACAGCCACATCTGTCTGTGTCGTCCCCTCGTCTCAGAGCTCCACAGAGCTCCCTGGTGTACCACTCCAGCTCCATATCACTCTCTGTCTCTCACACACTTGTTTATCAGCCCCTCCATTGCTTCCCCACTGAGACAGTACCTCTGATGGTGCAGAGACTGGGCCAGATCAGGGCCAACCCAAGAACCATCCACACACATACTACATATGCAGTGCATTCGGTAAATATTCAGAGCCCTTGACTTTTTTCCCCTCATCAATCTACACACAATATCCCATAATGACAAAGAAAAAACGTTTTTAGAATTGTTTGAAAATGTATTAAAAATAAAATCTGAAACATCACTTTTACTCAGTACTTTGTTGAAGCACCTTTGGCAGTGATTACAGCCTCAAGTCTTCTTGGGTATGACGCTACAAGCTTGGCACACCTGTATTTGGGGAGTTTGTCCCATTCTTCTCTGCAGATGCTCTCAAGCTCTGTCAGGTTGGATGGGGAGCGTCGCTGCACAGCTGTTTTCAGGTCTCTCCAGAGATGTTCGATTGGGTTCAAGTTCGGGCTCTGGCTGGGCTACTCAAGGACATTCAGACTTGTCCTGAAGCCACGCCTGTGTTGTCTTGGCTGTGTGCTTAGGGTTGTTGTCCTGTTGGAAGGTGAACCTTCACCCCAGTCTGAGGTCCTGAGTGCTCTGGAGCAGGTTTTCATTAAAGATCTCTCTGTACTTTGCTCCGTTCATCTTTTCCTCGATCCTGACTAATCTCCCAGTCATTACCTCTGAAAAACCTCCCCACAGCATGATGCTGCCACCACCATGCTTCACCCTAGGGATGGTGCCAGGTTTCCTCCAGACGTGACACTTGACATTCAGGCAAAAGAGTTCAATCTTGGTTTCATCAGACCAGATAGTCCTTTAGGTGCCTTTTGCTAAGTTCCAAGCAGGCTGTCATGTGTCTTTTACTGAGGAGTGGCTTCTGTCTGGCCACTTTGGTGGAGTGCTGCAGAGATGGTTGTCCTTTTGAAAGGCTCTCCCATCTCCACAGAGAAACTCTGGAGCTCTGTCCGAGTGACCGATCAGTTTCTTGATCACCTCCCCGACCAAGGCCCTTCTCCCCCGATAGCTCAGTTTGGCTGGGCAGCCAGCTCTAGGAAGAATCTTGGCGTTTCCAAACTTCTTCCATTTAAGAATGATGGAGACCACTGTGTTCTTGGGGACCTTCAATGCTTTTTTGGTACCATTCCCCAGATCTTTGCCTCAACACAATCCTGTCTCGGAGCTCTACGGACAATTCCTTCAACCTCATGGGTTGGTTTTTTGCTCTGACGTGCACTCTCAACTGTGGGACCTTGTATAGACAGGTGTGTGCTTTCCAAATCATGTCTAATCAATTGCCACTGGTGGACTCCAATCAAGTTGTAGAAACATCACAAGGATGATCAATGGAAACAGGATGCACCAGAGCTCAATTTCGAGTCTCATTGCAAAGGGTCTAAATTCTTATGTAAATAAGGTATTTCTGTTTTTTATTTTTAATACATTTTCTAAAATGTCTAAACCTGTTTTCACTTGGTCATTATGGGGTATTGTGTGTAAGTTGATGAGGGAAAAAAAAAAAATCATCAATTTTAGAATAAGGCTGTAACGTAAGAAAATGTGGAAAAGGGGAAGGTGTCTGAATACTTTCTGAATGCTCTGTACAGTGTATGGATTTAGCACTAAATAACACACATCTCATTTTCTGATTGAAAATGAATGTGACTGTAGCCCAGACAGATCAGATCAGTATTACCAGTATAGCTTGTGTGATTTAATGTGGAAAACAGTATTTGTTTCACCCGTCTCTCTCCCCTACACCACATTCCCCAGTGTTCCTCAGTCTCCTGTCAAATGCTGCTGTTAGTCTGCCTGCATGGCATTAGGTCTCTGCTGCCTCTCCTTTCAACAAATACATCTAAATGATTACACAGATTAAATATGGAGAAGGGCGGAGTGCTTGCCCAAACGGTCAATAGTGACTTAACTCAGCTTAGAAATGTATGCCCAATTTCAGCGATACAGCGGTTATAGTTTTGGCACGCCCTCTAAGACGACACGGTTTTCATAAATACTGTAATATGTTTGAACCCACTATCTCTGCTAACAGATCAATGTAAAAAAAAATCACTGTAATTCAGAACTAACCGTGAAGCTTCCAACAATTGACAAGATGCTCACAGCAATCTTCCATAGAAAATGTGGGTCCTGAGACAAAACCAGTTGAGAACCTCTCTAGAAGATTAAAGGTTAAAAATGGACCCTTTTCAATAAGTACAAGGCCTTCAGGTCCAGACTCCATTGCTGTTGAACCCTGAATAGCAGTGTCGATGCAGAACCATAATGATTGTGTTGATGATTACTTGTGGTGGAGTAGGGAATCTATTGTAGTGTATATGATTAGAACTGTAAAGTATTGTATGAACAGGAGAGCATTTTAGATTGACATGAGTCAGTAGCAGACATAGTAGTGTGGCTGATGTGTGAGTGGTGACAGAGAGAGCAGTAGGATTGAATTGGAGTGTATCTCTGTCATACTCCTTTGTCCCTTGTGGCCGTCTTCAGACACACTTCACATCACAGCCACCAGGCGTGCAGTACGTTAGACAAGCGTCCCCCGACACCCTGTCAGACAAACACGTCAGAAATGCTGCCACTGAATGACGCAAGATTAAGACCTACTGACCCTCAACACTACTCCTCATCCTCCTCCTCCTCTTCTGATATTTGTACTCTTGTCTAGTCAGCCTCCTCCTCTCCCTCTCTCCCCCCCTCTCCCTCTCTCCCTTTCCCTCCCTCTCTCTCTTTCCCTCCCTCTCTCTCTCTTTCTCTCTACTTTTACACTGTCTGGTAACCTACCAGTCTGGTTGATAATCATTCTCTTGTAGAAAGAACCCCATGTTTCACTTAATCCTTTTTTAATGAAAACCAGTAAAGTGGTGGCAAATTGATTTCAAACTTCCACTGATATAATGATATTTTTAAAATTCCCTTTGTCCTCGCCCAGTTAACAGTGATCCATCTCCTTATTATTCAACTATTGTTGAGAAGTAATTACAGCCAGAGGATTTAATTTGAACTTAATTGTAGAACAGAATAGATTCTTACTAAATTCAGTTACCAACACATTAGTATTTAATAAGAAGGGAAATAGCATGGAATGCAATGGTAGCAAACATAATTAAGTATTCTAAAGAGCAGGTCAAGCATAAACAAGGCAAGGACTGATAAGAACCAAACCCTGCTTAACAGCAATAAACTGGGCTTGTCTGTGAATAAACAGCAGTGTAATAATGAATGAACTACCGTTAGGATTATTAAAGTAATTTTGTTTTGTAAGGTAAAGGTAAAGGTAAAAAAATGCACCAAATTCCAAAGTACCATCAAACTGCTAACTCTATAGCTCTAATGTGTAAGGTACCTATAAAATATAACAAAAAATAAGCAAAAGAGTCACAGAGAAAAGTTCATGGGGATGTTTGTCATTGCAGTTCCCTATCAGGGTTGATTAACAGGCCATGTGCATCCTGATCCTGGTCTACATATTTCCACAGCAGAGCAGAAGTGAAGACATTAACATGTCAGCCACACATTATTATGCTTAGCATAATCACCACCCCACTCAGAGAGGTAGCATGACCGATTCTCCTCTACTGCCTTTCATGTGTTTGCATCCTAATGATTCTGTCCCCACAGATTAGTCTGTGATGATGGGATGTTTTAAGTCTATTAGTGGTAGTGAACCATCCAGGCCACCTCAGAATAACCCAAACCAATGGCTAATCATCCAGCTTATCTTAAAATAAACCAAATTTAGGGCTAATTTGGTTACTTATTCTGTGTAAGACTTTGGTAGATGCCCAGTGAGCATGGAACAAACCTCAATCAAACCCCACATTTCACAGAACCACACCATCCATGTGTCCAGTCAGTCCGTATTTCAGTCATTCCAAGTGAACCTCCTGAAGTTTTGCTGTACTTGGGCCTTTCCCTCTCTCTCTTCGGGCCTTTTCTTTATAGACCCCACATCACAATCTCATTAGCATTAGCATTAGCAAAGCCATATAAAAACTGAGGACCATGGGTTTTTAACTGCAATGGCAACCAATAGTCTATTCACTTTTAATGAAGTTATTATATTTGCTGGCAGTTAGCTCCTATAGCAGCTCCATGGTGCTCTGCTGTAGTGAGACATTTCATGGATTCATATTATTACACCATTCGCCCATTACCGAGAGAGCATCACAGCATGCTGTAAATTTAATGAAGCAAGAGCTTTTTATTGCCTTTGTGCTTTAGGCACCTGAGGTTTGAGTGGGAATAAGAGGTGTGTGGGTTGCTACTGTAGTATTTCCATGGGAACGAGGTAGACTTGTTTGTCTATGAAGTCTCTATTTCTTTGTTTTCATGTCTGAATGACAAACCAGGCTACAACGTAACACGGAACCAAAACCGGCTGCGCGTGTGCGCCATCGTGCGCCATCGTGAGCCATCGTGCATAAATGTATTTTGTCCTCCCACACCAAACGAGATCATGACACGCATGTTAAAATATCAAAACAAACTCTGAACCAATTATATTAATTTGGGGACAGGTCAAAAAGCATTTAACATTTATGGAAATTTAGCTAGCTAGCTTGCACTTGCTAGTTAATTTGTCTTATTTAGCTAGCTTACTGTTGCTAGCTAATTTGTCCTGGGAATTAAACATTGAGTTGTTATTTTACCTGAAATGCACAAGGTCCTCTACTCCGCCAATTAATCCACACATAAAACGGTCAACCGAATCGTTTCTAGTCAGCTCTCCTCCTTCCAGGCTTTTTCTTCTCTTGACTTTATATTGCGATTGGCAACTTTCATAAATTAGATGCATTACCGGCACTGACCTCGTTCATCTTTCAGTCACCCAAGTGGGTATAACCAATGAGGAGATGGCACGTGGGTACCTGCTTCTATAAACCAATGAGGAGATGGGGGAGGCAGGACTTGCAGCGTGATCTACGTCAGAAATAGAATTGACTTCTATTTTAGCCCTTGGCAACGCAGACGCTCATTGGCGCACGCGTGCAGTGTGGGTGCAATAATTGAATAACATGTATGTCTAAATGTATTTTGCAACACTTGTGCACGCGACGCGAGCGGTGTAGTCAGCCTGTTAAACGTAAGAGTATGAAGCTATGAAATCTAAAAAAAAAGATTTCTGTTGGTGCCTAAAACTTTCTGTCTGCTCTTTAACATGATTTTAAGTGTACATAAATATGGTACACTATTTCCCAAAATGGGAATATGGCATAGAAATGCATGCCATTTGCCAGGTAAATGAAATGTCATTCTCGCAGGTGTTTTCTCCTTTCCATGATGGGCAGAAGGACGCCCCTTCCACACCACCACATCATTCATATCCCTTAGGTGCCTTCAGACATACAGTCACAGGTCTGAAAGGTCATTTTATCCTTCCTTTGCTTTCGCTGCTCCGTGGGGTTAATGTGAGGCAGCGTTTAATCCAATCTAAACACTGAAACAGATTTCCCATATGCCCCTGTCTTCTCTCCTCAGTGACCCTGTCACACATGGTTATTCTCAATGAGGCCTGATGAGCCTGGCTGCAAATGAATCCCCTCTGTGTTTCATAATTAATGCCCGTGGATGGTGTGGAGGAGGATGCATCTTCCATTAGGTCATGTAAAATACAGGAGTTTTAATAGACCATTAGTCTCTGTTAGTGAGTTAGCGCTTCAGCGTTATAAAATGTTCTTATATTTATACTTGAACTTTGTCGTAAGATCATTCCCGACAGTGTGCTTATTTTGGATTCATAAAAGATACTGAGCATAAAAAACCTTGCTTACGCAGGTTCTAAGAGGCCCATTTGTAACTTACACAGCTGTGATCTATAAATCTAAAATTAACTTAAAATTGACGGCACCTGAACGTGCCTTACAATCAGCGATTTCCCCTTATAGAATGCTAGCACAAATGAGGGATTAGTCAGGAATAACCATGGACTAAAAGAGAAAAGCTAACTTTTTGGAAGACGAGATCACTTGTGGCAGGATGCGGCTGAGTGATGGCTGTGATATACCCGACCTGTCACTCATTCCCTCTGGGATGTCCCAGTAGCGAGGAATCCCAGAGTGGACAGTACTTGGACATATACGGGTATGGCATGATTACAGCGTGTCTTCCTTTCCAGATTAGGGGCTAAATCTGCTCACAAATCTAACAGAACATTTATTGGGAGACAATAGCGACTTATAAACAATGAATCATCATTTGAAGAAAGTCTCTGAAAACTCTCTCCCTTCTACAAGCACAGTTTCAATGTCTTCCAATAACGCAAGAACAGCCATGGTTACTTTTTTCTAATTTGACACACTATTTATAGAACATCACATCCTGTTTTTAATTCAAAACACTTTGCGTCTTGCAATTCATTCCTCACACCTTTAATTGATCATTCCTAACTGCAATACCCCTACATAACCAGCAGGAAAATCACTTACGTCAAGTCTAGACTTTGCATAGAGATAAGATTATTTCCACGACAAAGTAAGGTTTTATAAATAACTACTTATATGTGGTTTTCTGCGTAAGTCATACTTAAGATAAAAAATGATCGTACGTCCGTTTTAAAAATGAGGCCCCAGGCCTCTCTCTGATTGCAGGCAGAGCGAAATGGCTAGGGGACTGTGGTGACCTCTGTGATGGCAAACTGCCACCCATTCTGCATTTCTTCTGTGCTACGAAACGAGAGTGTGTTTGGAATCAGTAATAAGGCTGGGTGCTTAGCAGCATCTTCAATGTTTGGTTTGGTAGGGTGAACAAGGATTGTGAACATGTTTAAGTTCTGGCAGAGCAGGCACCTGAAGAGGAAAAACTAGCCTGAGAATTCTGCTAACACTTCATTACAACTAGGTTGTGAGAAGGTTGGTAATGTCTTTACCTAGTCACTAGCTTACTAATTCACTGGCCTTGTAGTTAGAGTGTCCGCCCTGGCACTGGAAGGTTGTGAGTTCAAAACCTGGCTGAGTCATACCAAAGACTGTAAAATATTGGGACCTGATGCATCTTGACTTTGGCACTCAGCATTAAGGAGATACTGTTGATTGGGGGTAAGGCCCTGTGATAGACTAGCATCCTGTACATCATGCTGCCTCACACTACAGAAACAGGAGCTAGGTGCCTGCACTATTAGCTGTTCTGGCTTGTACAAGCCTGGGACTATAAGTGTCTATTTGCATTTTTTATAAAAATTGAGTTAATAACATATCCTTGTTCTGTTCAAAGTATAGTATATAGTACTCTAAATAACCCAATTCATGTTGTTAAGTTCAAAAGAATACAAGATAAACATTTCTGACACCATTCAAACCAATGAGAGTTCAGAACTTTAAATCCAATTATGTCAGAATCATATTTTTGCAGATAGAACCCTATAGTCCAAAGCTCTCGTAGTGACAAAGTTTTACAGACAACACTGTAAAGTCACAATTTTGGTAAAAACGTGGTGACGTTTTTTGGCTATATTTGGTTCCTCTGTCCCTGTGTGGTGTCCTAAATGTGGACTGAGCTCTACAGCCCGGTATGCACTCTATCATACCTCTCCGGGGGGAGTTGAGGGCCTCTCAGAATATAAACATGGCCATTGAATCTGCTAGTGCTACTTAGCCGCCAGCTAATCTCCCAAGCCAGTTGTTCCAACGGCATCGTTACCAGTCTGAACCCATCTCATTTTATGGCCTCTATAACACAGTAGGAGGAGAAGGCTGTGTAGACAGTGGAGAGGAGGAGGCTGTGTAGACAGTGGAGAGAAGGAGGCAGGCTGCCAGTGTGATTTAGTACCTGGAGGATCAGCTCCACGTTAGGCCAGCCTCCAGTGCACCCTCTTTATTAGTCTAATTGAAACAGAAACGGCGGGGTGATAATGCTATAACAACACCCCCATGCCTTCGCCCCTGAGCCAGAACCCGCTGCGCTGATACGCCCGCCGCAGCCTGCAATAAACCATAAATAAAATGGAGAGCAGAGGGGACTGGGCCATGCTCATTGGCTCCGAGGAGCACTTTAACTTTCAAATTGCATGCACCAGTAAGATTAGACAGCAGTCAGCAGCAGGCCTCTTCTCTATCTCTGCATGGCCCACTCTTTCTGGCCTTTTCTCGCAATTGGTTTTTAAGTGAGGGAAGACCCAGCCAGTAAGGCCCAAGACGATAGACCTGGACCCATGTTTTATACTCAGAGGAGCTCCTGTGAAACGCAGTGTGACTTAAACCAAATGGTCTGAACTGTACAGTATGTGTCATCATCTCCTCTATGGGTACCCTGTTACAGGCATCATCTCCTCTATGGGTACCCTGTTACAGGCATCATCTCCTCTATGGGTACCCTGTTACAGGCACCATCTCCTCTATGGGTACCCAGTTACAGGCACCATCTCCTCTATGGGTACCCTGTTACAGGCATCATCTCCACTATGGGTACCCTGTTACAGTCATCAACTCCTCTATGGGTACCCTGTTACAGGCAACATCACCTCTATGGGTACCCTGTTACAGTCATCACCTCCTCTATGGGTACCCTGTTACAGGCAACATCACCTCCTCTATGGGTACCCTGTTACAGTCATCACCTCCTCTATGGGTACCCTGTTACAGTCATCACCTCCTCTATGGGTACCCTGTTACAGTCATCACCTCCTCTATGGGTACCCTGTTACAGTCATCACCTCCTCTATGGTACCCTGTTACAGGCATCAGCTCCTCTATGGGTACCCTGTTACAGGCATCACCTCCTCTATGGGTACCCTGTTACAGGCATCAGCTCCTCTATGGTACCCTGTTACAGGCATCAGCTCCTCTATGGGTACCCTGTTACAGGCATCACCTCCTCCATGGGTACCCTGATACAGTCATCCCATCCTCTATGGGTACCCTGTTACAGTCATCACCTCCTCTATGGGTACTCTGTTACAGGCATCATCTCCTCTATGGGTACCCTGTTACAGGCATCACCTCCTCTATGGGGACTCTATTACAAGCATCATCTCCTCTATGGGTACCCTGTTACAGTCATCACCTCCTCTATAGGTACCATGTTACAGGAGTCATCTCCTCTATAGGTACATTGTTACAGGCATCACATCCTCTATGCATACCCTGTTACAGGCAACATCTCCTCTATGGGTACCCTGTTACAGGCATCATCTCCTCTATGGGTGCCCTGTTACAGGCATCATCTCCTCTATGGGTGCCCTGTTACAGGCATAATCTCCTCTATAAGTACCCTGTTACAGGAGTCATCTCCTCTATGGGTACCCTGTTACAGGCAACATCTCCTCTATGGTTACCCTGTTACAGGCAACATCTCCTCTATGGGTACCCTGTTACAGGCATCATCTCCTCTATGGGTACCCTGTTACAGGCAACATCTCCTCTATGGGTACCCTGTTACAGGCATCATCTCCTCTATGGGTACCCAGTTACAGGCATCATCTCCTCTATGGGTACCCTGTTACAGGCAACATCTCCTCTATGGGTACCCTGTTACAGGCATCATCTCCTCTATGGGTACCCTGTTACAGGCATCATCTCCTCTATGGGTGCCCTGTTACAGACATCATCTCCTCTATTGGTACCCTGTTACAGGCATCATCTCCTCTATGGGTACC
This sequence comes from Salvelinus alpinus, assembly GCF_045679555.1. Taxonomy (NCBI): domain Eukaryota; kingdom Metazoa; phylum Chordata; class Actinopteri; order Salmoniformes; family Salmonidae; genus Salvelinus; species Salvelinus alpinus. Next base: position 27,914,261 of record NC_092106.1, on the reverse strand, counting down.
CTGTTATGGGCATCACCTCCTCTGTGGGTACCCTGTTACAGGAGTCATCTCCTCTATAGGTACATTGTTACAAGCATCACATCCTCTATGCATACCCTGTTACAGGCAACATCTCCTCTATGGGTACCCTGTTACAGGCATCATCTCCTCTCTGGGTGCCATGTTAAAGGCATCATCTCCTCTATGGGTACCCTGTTACAGGAGTCATCTCCGCTATGGGTACCTTGTTACAGGCAACATCTCCTCTATGGGTACCCTATTACAGGCATCATCTCCTCTATTGGTACCCTGTTACAGGAGTCATCTCCTCTTTGGGTACCCTGTTACAGGCTTCATCTCCTCTATGGGTACCCTGTTACGGGCATCACCTCTTCTGTGGGTACCCTGTTACAGGCATCATCTCCTCTATTGGTACCCTGTTACAGGAGTCATATCCTCTATGGGTACCCTGTTCAAGGCAACATCTCCTCTATGGGTACCCTGTTACAGGCATCATCTCCTCTATGGGTACCCTGTTACAGGCATCATCTCCTCTATGGGTGCCCTGTTACAGACATCATCTCCTCTATTGGTACCCTGTTACAGGCATCGTCTCCTCTATGGGTACCCTGTTACGGGCATCACCTCCTCTGTGGGTACCCTGTTACAGGAGTCATCTCCTCTATAGGTACATTGTTACAGGCATCACATCCTCTATGCAAACCCTGTTACAGGCAACATCTCCTCTATGGGTACCCTGTTACAGGCATCATCTCCTCTATGGGTCACATGTTACAGGCATCATCTCCTCTATGGGTACCCTGTTACAGGAGTCATCTCCTCTATGGGTTCCCTGTTACAGGCATCACCTCCTCTATGCATACCCTGTTACAGGCAACATCTCATCTATGGGTACCCTGTTACAGGCATCACCTCCTTTATGGGTGCCCTGTTACAGGCATCATCTCCTCTATGGGTACCCTGTTACAGGAGTCATCTCCGCTATGGGTACCCTGTTACATGCAACATCTCCTCTATGGGTACCCTGTTAAAGGCAACATCTCCTCTATGGGTACCCTGTTACAGGCATCATCTCCTCTGTGGGTACCCTGTTACAGGCATCATCTCCTCTATGGATACCCTGTTACAGGCATCACCTCCTCTATGGGTGTCCTGTTACAGTCATCACCTCCTCTATGGGTACCCTGTTACAGTCATCACATCCTCTATGGGTACCCTCTTACAGACATCAACTCCTCTATGGGTACTCTGTTACAGGCTTCATCTCCTCTATGGGTACCCTGTTACTGGCATCACCTCCTCTATGGGGACTATATTACAAGCATCATCTCCTCTTTGGGTACCCTGTTACAGGCATCATCTCCTTTATGGGTACCCTGTTACAGGCATCACCTCCTCTATGGGTACCCTGTTACAGGCATCATCTCCTCTATGGGTCACATGTTACAGGCATCATCTCCTCTATGGGTACCCTGTTACAGGAGTCATCTCCTCTATGGGTTCCCTGTTACAGGCATCACCTCCTCTATGCATACCCTGTTACAGGCAACATCTCATCTATGGGTACCCTGTTACAGGCATCACCTCCTTTATGGGTGCCCTGTTACAGGCATCATCTCCTCTATGGGTACCCTGTTACAGGAGTCATCTCCGCTATGGGTACCCTGTTACATGCAACATCTCCTCTATGGGTACCCTGTTAAAGGCAACATCTCCTCTATGGGTACCCTGTTACAGGCATCATCTCCTCTGTGGGTACCCTGTTACAGGCATCATCTCCTCTATGGATACCCTGTTACAGGCATCACCTCCTCTATGGGTGTCCTGTTACAGTCATCACCTCCTCTATGGGTACCCTGTTACAGTCATCACATCCTCTATGGGTACCCTCTTACAGTCATCAACTCCTCTATGGGTACTCTGTTACAGGCTTCATCTCCTCTATGGGTACCCTGTTACTGGCATCACCTCCTCTATGGGGACTATATTACAAGCATCATCTCCTCTTTGGGTACCCTGTTACAGGCATCATCTCCTTTATGGGTACCCTGTTACAGGCATCACCTCCTCTATGGATACCCTGTTACAGGCATCACGTCCTCTATGGTACCCTGTTACAGGCATCATCTCCTCTATGGGTACCCTGTTACAGGCGTCACCTCCTCTATGGGTACCCTGTTACAGTCATCCCATCTTCTATGGGTACCATGTTACAGTCATCACCTCCTCTATGGGTACCCTGTTACAGGCAACATCTCCTCTATGGGTACCCTGTTACAGGCATCCCCTCCTCTATGGGTACCCTGTTACAGGCATCACCTCCTCTATGGGTACCCTGTTACAGGCATCATCTCCTCTATGGTACCCTGTTACAGGCATCATCTCCTCTATGGGTACCCTGTTACAGGCAACATGTCCTCTATGCGTACCCTGTTACAGGCATCATCTCCTCTATGGGTGCCCTGTTACAGGCATCATCTCCTCTATGGGTACCCTGTTACAGTCATCACCTCCTCTATAGGTACCCCGTTACAGGAGTCATCTCCTCTATGGGTACCCTGTTACAGGCATCACCTCCTCTATGGGTACCCTGTTACAGGAGTCATCTCCTCTATGGGTACCCTGTTACAGGCATCACCTCCTCTATGCATACCCTGTTACAGGCAACATCTCCTCTATGGGTACCCTGTTACAGGCATCATCTCCTCTATGGGTGCCCTGTTACAGGCTTCATCTCCTATATGGGTACCCTGTTACAGGAGTCATCTCCTCTATGGGTACCCTGTTACGGGCATCGCCTCCTCTGTGGGTACCCTGTTACAGGAGTCATCTCCTCTATAGGTACCCTGTTACAGGCATCACCTCCTCTATGCATACCCTGTTACAGGCATCATCTCCTCTATGGGTACCCTGTTACAGGCATCACCTCCTCTATGGGTACCCTGTTACAGTCATCACCTCCTCTATGGGTACCCTGTTACAGGAGTCATCACCTCCTCTATGGGTACCCTCTTACAGTCATCAACTCCTCTATGGGTACTCTGTTACAGGCTTCATCTCCTCTATGGGTACCCTGTTACTGGCATCACCTCCTCTATGGGGACTATATTACAAGCATCATCTCCTCTATGGGTACCCTGTTACAGGCATCATCTCCTCTATGGGTACCCTGTTACAGGCATCACCTCCTCTATGGGTACCCTGTTACAGGCATCACGTCCTCTATGGTACCCTGTTACAGGCATCATCTCCTCTATGGGTACCCTGTTACAGGCGTCACCTCCTCTATGGGTACCCTGTTACAGTCATCCCATCTTCTATGGGTACCATGTTACAGTCATCACCTCCTCTATGGGTACTCTGTTACAGGCAACATCTCCTCTATGGGTACCCTGTTACAGGCATCCCCTCCTCTATGGGTACCCTGTTACAGGCATCACCTCCTCTATGGTCCCCTGTTACAGGCATCATCTCCTCTATGGGTACCCTGTTACAGGCAACATCTCCTCTATGGGTACCCTGTTACAGGCATCATCTCCTCTATGGGTGCCCTGTTACAGGCATCATCTCCTCTATGGGTACCCTGTTACAGTCATCACCTCCTCTATAGGTACCCTGTTACAGGAGTCATCTCCTCTATGGGTACCCTGTTACAGGCAACATCTCCTCTATGGGTGCCCTGTTACAGGCTTCATCTCCTATATGGGTACCCTGTTACAGGAGTCATCTCCTCTATGGGTACCCTGTTACGGGCATCGCCTCCTCTGTGGGTACCCTGTTACAGGAGTCATCTCCTCTATAGGTACCCTGTTACAGGCATCACCTCCTCTATGCATACCCTGTTACAGGCATCATCTCCTCTATGGGTACCCTGTTACAGGCATCACCTCCTCTATGGGTACCCTGTTACAGTCATCACCTCCTCTATGGGTACCCTGTTACAGGAGTCATCACCTCCTCTATGGGTACCCTCTTACAGTCATCAACTCCTCTATGGGTACTCTGTTACAGGCTTCATCTCCTCTATGGGTACCCTGTTACTGGCATCACCTCCTCTATGGGGACTATATTACAAGCATCATCTCCTCTATGGGTACCCTGTTACAGGCATCATCTCCTCTATGGGTACCCTGTTACAGGCATCACCTCCTCTATGGGTACCCTGTTACAGGCATCACGTCCTCTATGGTACCCTGTTACAGGCATCATCTCCTCTATGGGTACCCTGTTACAGGCGTCACCTCCTCTATGGGTACCCTGTTACAGTCATCCCATCTTCTATGGGTACCATGTTACAGTCATCACCTCCTCTATGGGTACTCTGTTACAGGCAACATCTCCTCTATGGGTACCCTGTTACAGGCATCCCCTCCTCTATGGGTACCCTGTTACAGGCATCACCTCCTCTATGGTACCCTGTTACAGGCATCATCTCCTCTATGGGTACCCTGTTACAGGCAACATCTCCTCTATGGGTACCCTGTTACAGGCATCATCTCCTCTATGGGTGCCCTGTTACAGGCATCATCTCCTCTATGGGTACCCTGTTACAGTCATCACCTCCTCTATAGGTACCCTGTTACAGGAGTCATCTCCTCTATGGGTACCCTGTTACAGGCAACATCTCCTCTATGGGTACTCTGTTACAGGAGTCATCTCCTCTATAGGTACCCTGTTACAGGCAACATCTCCTCTATGGGTACCCTGTTACAGGCATCATCTCCTCTATGGGTGCCCTGTTACAGGCTTCATCTCCTATATGGGTACCCTGTTACAGGAGTCATCTCCTCTATGGGTACCCTGTTACGGGCATCGTCTCCTCTGTGGGTACCCTGTTACAGGAGTCATCTCCTCTATAGGTACCCTGTTACAGGCATCACCTCCTCTATGCATACCCTGTTACAGGCAACATCTCCTCTATGGGTACCCTGTTACAGGCATCATCTCCTCTATGGGTACCATGTTACAGGCATCATCTCCTCTATGGGTGCCCTGTTACAGACATCATCTCCTCTATGGGTACCCTGTAACAGGCATCATCTCCTCTATGGGTACCCTGTTACAGGCATCATCTCCTCTATGGGTACCCTGTTACAGGAGTCATCTCCTCTATGGGTACCCTGTTACAGGCATCATCTCCTCTATGGGTACCCTGTTACAGGCATCATCTCCTCTATGGGTACCCTGTTACAGGCATCATCTCCTCTATGGGTGCCCTGTTACAGGCATCATCTCCTCTATGGGTACCCTGTTACAGGCATCATCTCCTCTATGGGTACCATGTTACAGGAGTCATCTCCTCTATGGCAGGTAGCCCAGCGGTTAAGAGCGTTGGGCCAGACACCGAAAGGTTGCTGGTTCTAATCCCAGAGCCGACCAGGTGAAAAGCATCTGTCAATGTGCCCTTGAGCAAGGCAGTTAACCCTAATTGCTCCTGTAAGTCGCTCTAGATAAGAGCATCTGCTAAATTACAAAAATGTACCTTGTTATTGGCTTATTAGTGTCACCTGCTAAAGCCACTAGCTATATCAACATCTCTCCACTTAGTGAAAACACTTATCTCCTGGTTGTTGGGTGACACACAATAGACACACAATGGACACAGAAACATGTCAGACAGAGAGAAATTTCCCGAGAGAAATCCTGTACCGAGCTCACCACAACACCACAGGGTTTTAATTTCTAGGAGGAAATATTTGAGGTTGAACAACAACATAAGAGTTGGTTAAGTTAAAAGCTATCCCGCTTTGGTTAAAATAAGAAAATAATATAATATTGTATTTTGAGACAAGAAAAAGAGACATCAAAATAACAATTTTGCAGTTGCAAGGCTATTTATCTTTGAGAAAAGACCATAATAACGCTGCTGTGATGACACTTTCATCTTGTATTTAAAACTGAAGTTCACGGAGTAGATGAGAGCCTGGTAAGCCTTGATATTTACTGCTGAGACTGACGCTCATAACACCTAGCTGGGTGAATGATGATAGAAGATGGTTTCGGAAGTCATCACTGGTGACTAGATAAATACTAGTCTGAATACTGCTCTAATAGGAAACACAGTCAGATGCCTGCTGGTTCTCTTATCTCTATGTGTGCTTGAGGAATCACAGAGCGAAGCAAACATCTTCCTGAGTGTGTGTGTGTGTGGTCGACAGGGCTGAGCCAGGTCAATGGATATGATTTATCACCCTATTTAAGCCCTGTACATCAGTGAAAGCTGGTGGCATGAGCCTGTCCTCTTCTAGCTCCTCCGACCAGCCTCCACTGCTGTAATATTTTCTCTACTGAGGAGAGGCAACGTCTCCTTGAGACAGAATCAATGGTGGAGTGCTGCACTGCCTTCCAACAGGCTAACAATGAAGCTGCAACAATTACAGTCAGACACACACACATATCTCTGTAAATAGCTGGGGATGAGGGGAAAAACACTAACAGTTGTTTGTTAAAGATCCACTGTGGGTCATTCTTGGTATACAGACAGGACAGTACTCCTGGTCCCTATTACATGTTCACAGATTGAAAAAAAACTAAAAACAGTACTGTTATTGATCTAGGTCCCTCAGTGGATATTCAGCCAAGCAATGCATTCTGTTGAGCATGATAAAGCATTAGGAAGCCATACTGTATGTGTGTGTAGTGTGTCATGAATGTACCTGTATGGAGAGGCAGAGAGGAGGGCAGAAAGACCTGTTTTATGGCCTCCATTAGGCATATGACCAGACCAATCCATCATGCTGAGACACTAAGGTTATGCTCTGGAATAACACAGGTCCTATAGACATGTACTGTACTCTGGTAGGATAGGGTCTATGACCTGTCAGTGTTCATCTTCACATCTCTCTCTCTATATACTTTAGGTTTGGTTCCCCTCCCTCTAAAAGTCTTTATGATGAACAAGAAAGTGTTTTCTGTACTTACACTTTTATTTTGAGTCAGCGTGGATGCTGTTAGTCGCAGTTTGTGTCCAACTCTCATTCGCTCTCTCTCATCCTCCCTCTCCCCACTCCCTGTCTCTCTCTCTTCTCCTCCCCTCCCTCCCTCACTCTCTCTCTCTCTTCTCCACCCTCTCCCCCCTCCCTCTCTCTCGTCCCACAGCCTTTGTGTTGAGCTGTACCTTTCCCCAGCGGCCGGCCTGTGGGGATGTGTCTGTGAGCAGCCTCCACTCTGGGGGAGAGGCCTACTTCTACTGTCTGACTGGGTACCATCTGCAGGGAACCAACACACTGACCTGCCTCAACGCCAGCACCCCCTACTGGAGCGGCACGGAGCCGCAGTGCCACGGTGAGGGCTGGGGGCAGCTAGCTACACACCGCTCACCCCCAAATACAACAATGGGACCAGTAGACATTGCTATGCACACACACTTTCTCCACAGTTATTGAACATATTAATAGACACAAACACTTTTCTCTTCTCAACCCTTATCACATAGCCTTTCAAAAACAAATTCACATGTGATTTGTCTTGTAACTATTCCTACCAGAGCATCAACACAGTTCTTCCCTCTGCAACAAGTGAGGCGTGTAACCACATGAATACGTTGTCCTCGCTGGAGCAATTAGACCACTAGAATGATCTCACACGCACTCAGCTTGGTGTTGCTCAAAAGTTAATTGGGGTTTAATCATTGTGAGCTGCAGTGTCTGTTGCACTGGGGTGGTGAATGTTAAACAGCCAGCCCTATTCAGTCAGGCCTCTCCTAAGAAGTAAAGCACTAAACAAAACAAGACACGTTTTTGTTGTTGTTCTCAGCCGAACCAAGGACTGCGTCATATTTTCTCTTCCAAGAAGTTCACCTCTTGATTCTGCTTGTATTCGTCTTGCATAACAAGCACAGATTCAGACAGGGTTCAATCCCTGGTGGAGGAACGTTTAGAAGCAGACAGTTTAGATGCAGGATCAGATGAGCACCAGTGATGAATCGTGAGTGAATGTTTTAGTCCTGGGTTGGAACAATGGGTCTCTACATTGTTTTAACACTGAATGGAGAGCAGGGAGGCTCCCTCCTTGCGTTGGGCATCGTCAAGGCATAGTTTAGAAAATGTGTGGAGAGAGTATAAGGATTCTCTCTCCTACCATTTATACAGTGTGTGTGTGTGTGTGTGTGTGGGTGGGTGTGCCTGCGTGCCAGACAGTGGTCCCAGAGCCCACAGCACGGTGTCTGCCAGGGTCTGATTACTGATGGCAGGGCAGAGTGCCACAGAGCAGGTTAAGGCTGAAGCTGCTGCTCTGCTTTAATTAAACCTTGTGTCTACCTAGCTTACCTTCACCTCGTCTGTTGTGATACACTGTTACCAATACCAGACCCACTCTCTCTTTTATTTATTTACACAAGCTCAAATCTTGCTCTTACTCACCACCTCGACTCATTGTGTTCTCCGGATTTATCTCTAGTCATGTTTTCCCAAGGTACAGTATTCTCTGTCGTGACACATTCTGTTTGACTGAGATTTAAGCAAATTATTTTCCCAGACTAAAAAATGTCTCTCTCCCTCCTCCTCCCATCCCACCCTTCTCCTTTCCTCTCCTCCCATCCCACCCCTCTCCTTTCCTCTCCCCCCATCCCATCCTTCTTCTTTTCTGTCCTCTCTTCTCATCCCATCCTTCTTCGGTCCTCTCCTCCCATCCCATCCTTCTTCTCTCCCTCCTCCTCCCATTCCATCCTTCTTCTCTCCTCTCCTCCCATCAATTCTTCTCCTCTCCTCTCCTCCCATCCCACCTTTCTCTCCTCTCATCCCACCCCTCTTCTCTCCTCTCATCCCATTTTCTTCTCTCATCTATCTCATCTTCCTTCTCTCCTCCCATTCCTACTTCATGGGCATCCCAGCTGCCTGTGGTGGCATTGTCCGGAATGCCACGGTCGGCCGCATTGTGTCGCCCGGTTTCCCTGGCAACTACAGCAACAACCTGACGTGCCATTGGCTTCTGGAGGCCCCAGAGGGACAGCGAGTGCACGTCCACTTTGAGAAGATGGCCCTGGCAGAGGACGATGACAGGTGGGGTGTTGGTCATGGGGTTCAATTCACTACAGTGTTCAGTCAGACCTGGATTCAAATAGTAGTAATTTTGTTCCAAGTATTTTGAGCTTTGATTAAGCTCCGCTGAAGGATGGGACTAAAAACAAACAAAGGATAGGCTAATTGACATCATCTGATAGGCTAATTGGCATCATTTGAGTCAATTGGAGGTGTACCTGTGGATTTATTTCAAGGCCTACCTTCAAACTCAGTGCCTCTTTGCTTGACACCATGGGAAAATCTAAATAAATCAGCCAAGACCTCAGAAAAAAATGAGGTCTTGGCTGAGCCAAGTCTGGCTCATCCTTGGGACCAATTTTCAAATGCCTGAAGGTACCATGTTCATCTGTACAAACAATAGTGCGCAAGTATAAACACCATGGGACCACGCAGCCATCATACCTCCCAGGAAGGAGACGCATTTTGTCTCCTAAATATGAACGTACTTTGGTGGGAAAAGTGCAAATCAATCCCAGAACAACAGCAAAGGACCTTGTGAAGATGCTGGAGGAAACAGGTACAAAAGTATCTATATCCACAGTAAAACGAGTCCTATATCGACATAACCTGAAAGGCCACTCAGCAAGGAAGAAGCCACTGCTCCAAAACCGCCATAAAAAAGCCAGACTACGGTTTGCAACTGCACATGGGGACAAAGATCGTACTTTTTAGAGAAATGTCCTCTGGTCTGATGAAACAAAAATAGAACTGTTTGGTCGTAATGACCATCGTTATGTTTAGAGGAAAAATGGGGAGGCTTGCAAGCCAAAGAACACCATCCCAACCGTGGAGCACGGGGGTGGCAGCATCATGTTGTGGGGTGCTTTGCTGCAGGAGGGACTGGTGCACTTCACAAAATAGATGGCATCATGAGGGAGGAAAATTATGTGGATATATTGAAGCAACATCTCAAAACATCAGTCAGGAAGTTGAAGCTTGGTCGCAAATGGGTCTTCCAAATGGATAATGACCCTAAGCATACTTCCAAAGTTGTGCCAAAATGGCTTAAGGACAACAAAGTCAAGGTATTGGAGTGGCCATCACAAAGCCCTGACCTCAATCCCATAGAAAATTTGTGGGCAGAACTGAAAAAGCGTGTGCGAGCAAGGAGTCCTACAAACCTGACTCAGTTACACCAGCTCTGTCAGGAGGAATGGGCCAAAATTCACCCAACTTATTGTGGGAGGCTTGTGGAAGGCTACCTGAACTGTTTGACCCAAGTTAAACAGTTTAAAGGCAATGCTACCAAATACTAATTGAGTGTATGTAAACAACTTCTGACCCACTGGGAATGTGATGAAAGAAATAAAAGCTGAAATAAATCATTCTATCTACTATTATTCTGACATTTCACATTCTTAAAATAAAGTGGTGATCCTAACTGACCCAAGACATGGAATCTTTACTAGGATTAAATGTCAGGAATTGTGAAAAACTGAGTTTAAATGTATTTGGCTAAGGTGTATGTAAACTTCCGACTTCAACTGTATATATATATACTGTATATATAACGTACCAGTCAAAGGTATGGACACACCTACTCATTCTATGGTTTTTCTTTATTTTTACTATTTTCTACATTGTAGAATAATAGTGAAGACATCCAAACAATGAAATAACACATATGGAATCATGTAGTAACTAGAAAAGTGTTAAACACATCTAAATATATTTTATATTTGAGATTCTTCAAAGTAGCCACCCTTTGCCTTGATGACAGCTTTGCACACTCTTGGCATTCTCTCAACCAGCTTCATGAGGTAGTCACCTGGAATGCATTTCAATGAACAGGTGTGTCTTGTTAAAATTCAATTTGTGGAATTTCTTTCCTTAATGCATTTGAGCCAATCAGTTGTGTTGTGACGAGGTAGGGGTGGTATACACAAGATAGCCTTATTTGGTAAAAGACCAAGTCCATATTATGGCAAGAACATCTCAAATAACCAAAGAGAAATGACAGTCTATCATTACTTTAAGACATGGTCAGTCATGTCAAGCGCTATGATGAAACTGGCTCTCTTGAGGACCGCCACAGGAAAGGAAGACCCAGAGTTACCTCTGCTGCAGAGGATAAGTTCATTAGAGTTACCAGCCTCAGATTGCAGCCCAAATAAATGCTTCATAGAGTTCAAGTAACAGACACATCTCAACATCAACTGTTCAGGGGAGATTGCGTGAATTAGGCCATCATGGTCGAATTGCTACAAAGAAACCACTACTAAAGGACAGCATTAAGAAGGAGAGACTTTCTTGGGCCAAGAAACACGAGCAATGGACATTAGACAGGTGGAAATCTGTCCTTTAGTCTGATGAGTCCTAATCTACGGTTTTTGGTTACAACCGCCGTGTCTTTGTGAGACGTAGATTAGGTAAACGGATGATCTCTGCATGTGTTTTTCCCACCGAGGAGCATGGAGGAGGAGGTGTGATGGTGTGGGAGTGCTTTGCTGGTGACACTGTCTGTGATTTATTTAAATGTCGATGCACACTTAACCAGCATAGCTACCACAGCACTCTGCAGCGATACGCCATCCCATCTGGCTTGCGCTTAGTGGGACTATCATTTGTTTTTCAACAGGACAATGACCGAAAACACACCTCCAGGCTGTGTAAAGGCTATTTGACCAAGGAGAGTGATGGAGTGCTGCATCAAATAACCTGGCCTGCACGTTCACCCGACCTCAACCCAATTGAGATGGTTTGGCATGAGTTGGACCCAAGAGTGAAGGAAAAGCAGTCAACAAGTGCTCAGCATATGTGGGAACTCCTTCAAAACTGTTGGAAAAGCATTCCAGATTAAGCTGGTTGAGAGAATGCTAAAAGTGTGCAAAGCTGTCATCAAGGCAAAGGTTGGCTACTTTGAAGAATCTCAAATATACAATATATATCATGCAGTAACCCAAATATCTTTGGTTACTACATGATTCCATATGTGTTATTTCATAGTTTTGATGTCTTCACTATTATTCTACAATGTAAAAAACACTTGACTGAGTAGGTGCACTTACAGGGCTATTCCATGTTTTCTATTGCACCAGGCCAACTCAATAAAGTACAAAACTTTAAAAGAAAGCAAATACTATCTGGACCCAGGTCTGCTACAGTGTTCTGACCTTAATTGTTCTACTCCAGTACACTATCCAGGTCTAAATGTTCACTTGAGTACAATAATCACTCAACAAGCAGTCAACAGCCCATCAGAGTCCTACTGCTGTCTCTGTGACAGTTGGACCTGATTCTCACTGCAGGCTCATGATTCTGTTGTCACACACGTCATATTACCAGTCCATTCCTCTGATACACTTCCAGGCATTGTCTCATCATCTGAAGTAGAGATTCAATGGAACATCTGTGTCTCTGTGTCAGAATGGAAATCCAATTTTGAGAAAATAGTTTAAGAGGAAGGTAGAAAGAGAGAGAGAAAGAGAAAGAAATACTGAAATACTGAAATAATTGGAAACATTTCACTTGAATCCCCTTCTTACTTTATTTTTTGACTGTCATTGTGAAACTATACAGAACAAAAATATATACGCAACATGTACAGTGTTTGTCCCATGTTTCATGAGCTGAAATAAAAGATCCCAGAAATGTTATTTATGCACAAAAAGCTTATTTTGCTCAGATTTTGTGCACAAATTTGTTTACATCCCTGTTAGTGACGATTTCTTCTTTGCCAAGATAATCCATCCACCTGACAGGTGTGGAATATCAAGAAGCTGATTAAACAGCATGATCATTACACAGGTCGGCCTTGTGTTGGGGGCGATAAAAGGCCACTCTAAAATGTGCAGTTTTGTCACACACCACAATAACACAGATGTCTCAAGTTTTGAGGGTGCATGCAATTGCCATGCTGACTGCAGGAATGTCCACCACAGCTGTTGCCAGATAATTTTATTATAATTTCTCTACCATAAGTCGCTTCCAATGTTGTTTTAGAGAATTTGGCAGTACGTAAAACCGGCCGCAGACCACATGTATGGCGTTGTGTGGGTGAGCGGTTTGCTGATGTCAACGTTGTAAACAGAGTGCCCCATGGTGGCGGTGGGGTTATGGTATGGACAGGCATAAACTACGGACAATGAACACAATTGCATTTTATCAATGGCAATTTGAATGCACAGAGATCCCGTGACGAGATCCTGAGGCCCATTGTCGTGCCACCTCATGTTTCAGCATGATAATGCACAGCCCCATGTCACAAGGATCTTGTACACAATTCCTGGAAGCTGAAAATGTCCCAGTTCTTCCATGGCCTGCATACTCACCATACATGTCAGCCATTGAGAATGTTTGGGATGCTCTGGATCGACGTGTACGACAGCATGTACCAGTTCCCGCCAACATCCAGCAACTTCGCACAGCCATTGAAGAGGAGTGGGACAACATTCCACAGGCCACAATCAACAGCCTGATCAACTGAATATATTTAAATTAATCTGATTTCCTTATATGAACTGTAACTCAGTATAATCTTTGAAAATGTTAGCATTTATATTTATTTTCCTTATTGGAATCATAACGCTATGGGACTGCACCTATAAGCTGTTGTGAATGTTCGTAAGGCAATATAACACTTCACAAGAGGGTGCTTCAAATTAATTAATTGAATTGACTAGGACATGCTTATTTGAGTTGAGATAATGTTGTTTTTATGAGTGGTAGACGCTGTGTCTGGAGACAATAACAAATGGACTTTTAATGAGGTCAGTAGGCTAGCTCCTCAGCTGTACTGAAATATATCATTGGCCTTATATGCAGGTCAAGCCCGATGCTGTACTACCGTATCACATTCCTTCCTGTTGCTTCATCTCTTTAGGAACGTGCCCACTATGCATATTACGAGGTCTTAGAAATCCAACCAGGTACTGATGTGTTTTAATTTCTCTCTTTCAGGCTTCTGATCAAAAATGGGAAAAACATTGATTCTCCTCCGCTGTATGACTCATATGAGGTGGAGTACCTGCCCAACGAGGGCCTGGTGAGCACCTCCAGACCCCTCTTCATAGAGCTCACCACTGATGGTGCAGGCACCTCCACCGGCATCGCCATCAGATACCAAGGTAGACACATCCCCAAGGGAGCTAACGCAAGTCTTCAGGTCTCGGTTACCCCTAGCCCCCCCTTTGACCTTCTCCATCTCACAGAGACCCATCCAGGTCATGGCACCAATGTTACTGACTGGGGTAGAAGGCAGGTTCCCTGTGTGCCACAAGACTAGGCATGGGTATCTAACACAAGTCTTCAGGTCTTTGGAAAGGGTACTTGGCTATGAAAAGCCAAATGACATTTACTCCTGAGGTAATGACCTGTTGCACCCTCTACAACCACTGTAATTATTGTTATTTGACCCTGCTGGTCATCTATGAATGTTTGAACATCTTCAAGAACAATCTGGCCTTAATGGGCATGTATTCTTATAATCTCCACCCGCCACAGCCAGAAGAGGACTGGCCACCCCTCAGAGCCTGGTTCCTATCTAGGTTTCTTCCTAGGTTCCTGCCTTTCTAGGGAGTCTACACTAGTCACCGTGTTTCTACATCTGCATTGCTTGCTGTTTGGAGCTTTAGGCTGGGTTTCTGTATAGCACTTTGTGACATCTGCTGATGTAAAAAGGGCTATATAAATACATTTCATTGATTTGAGTGATACCCAAGGATACTCAAACTCCCCTCACATACAGTCCAGCAGTGTAAAATTAGTGGAGATAAAAACTGTTGTTTAAGAAATGCATCACACAGACCCCTCCAGGCACTGGTGTGGAGAAAAGACACTGCCTCAGGCCCTCTCCTCTTCTTTCCCTCCTATAAATAATTGGAATGGAAATAAGTGAAACATAACATAACAATTGAAGTCCTCTGCTCTGACCAGTTTAGCTTCAAACTCTCAAATGTTAAATTTTTCTCTACGCTCATCCCCAGTCATCCTCTCTACTTATGTGGCAACTCATATGTGGATTTTCAAAGGGCTATTCAGAGCTTGGAGTCAGAGCCACATCACAGGTTCTGGAGTCATTATCCAATCAGATCAATTGAATCTGTATTGGGCTTCAATTTACTGTAGCAAATGGGATTACGCTGTAAGAGAGCAGCGCTGCTTATTCTAATGGACCGTGTGTGGGTTGTCTTTAACATGATTAGCCTGTTCAATCTGACACCATGTATAACTGCTTTAATAGTGCTCCTCTCATCCTGAAACCATTACATGTCAGTCAGTGGGTTGAAGCAGCAGACCACCAATTAAATGTACCTCTGGGTCTGCTCCGTCTCTGATAGGCAGCGAGCTAACGGGCGGCTCGCTGTCTGCAAAGTCAATGGCCCACTGCCTATGGCACACATGGGGCTCAGTGACACAGTCTGGCCTTTTTTCTGTGGTTTATCCACATATCCTCTCTTTCACAGCGTTTGCAGTGGGCCACTGCTACGAGCCATTCGTCAAGTACGGTAACTTCACCAGTAATGACAGCACGTGGGCAGTGGGGACGGTGGTAGAGTTCACCTGTGACCCTGGCTACACCCTGGAGCAGGGCTCTGTCATCATTGAGTGCATGGACCACAACAACCCCCAGTGGAACGAGACTGAGCCCGCCTGCAGAGGTATGCTGTGTGTTTTTGTTCTGTGTAGGAAATGAGCCATATGATATTGTTGCACAGAGTATTTTTGTTTACTGTGTGTGTGTGTTACAGCTGTTTGCAGTGGAGAGATGACTGACTCTGCTGGAGTGGTCCTCTCTCCTAACTGGCCAGAGGCCTACGATAGCGGCCAGGACTGCATCTGGGGGATTCACGTGGAGGAAGACAGGAGGCTCATGCTAGACATCCAAGTGTACGTATCTTAATTATCTATTACGTTCTACACTACAGATTCTCCTGAACATCAGATATAACATTTTATGCAGACGCAGAAAAAGGATGTTAGCTATGGGAACCCTTTAAAACAACGTCCTGGCTGCACATCCCCTTCCCATAGCAGTTCAAGTTGAGGACGCTCCACCACAGAATAGCTCTAACCTTTGTAAGAATCTTGACCCTCACACAAGCTCTACAGCAGATTTCTGCACTCAGATCATTAGGAGAAGCTTTACTGCTGATGTACAAACACAGCCCCGACTTCAAACAGAAACTGCCAGTGCAAAAAACTACCCCACTGTGACTGGTTAAACAAATCAAAAGAGAAAAGGTCTGAAGATAAAATAATATGTTGCTCTTGGATGGGACACATAAGTAGCAGCAGACAAAGGTTAATTACCAACTGGAAAGGAAACTAATTATTTCACAGGGGTTCGGACAGAGGTGGTGTGTGTGTGTTCTGCTGAATCAGATAGGTTGACTTGAGCAGAGCAGGGGAGAGGAGCGAGTGTTTTCCTTGATAGTGATGTCAGGTGAAGGCTGGGAACAGAAGACCCTGCTGTGTCAGACCCTGATAGATTAACCATGCGTACAATCATTTGGCTTCCTTAATTAAGAACTGGCTCATTTGCATATGTTGTCTCTCTTGCTCTTTTCTCTTCTCTCTCTCTTCGGAACGCCTCAACTGTGGTTGTACATTCTGAAGCATTGTAATAAATGGCATCCTCCATGTTTGGTACAAGAAGCTGTCAAAATAATAAATTTCCTATTAATTTAGAGGGGACGCGATTTGGGCAGATATGACTTTCAGGGACAGTGGTGAAGAGCTTTCAGCTCAACCTTGGAGCGTTGATGAGAATTTAGCCTGAGTGTGCATGTGGGTGAGACAGAGAGAAGGCTATCTAAGGATAATCTACAGGATTTCCTCCCCATTTCCTCCAGTTTTGATGTGAACATCCATACCAGCACACACTGAAAGGTGAACAAGGGGAAATATGAGAACCTAACATCTGCAATCTCAGTTTAACGACATCACTCAAACCACTGTTATCCTTCAGTATATCCTCGAAGACAGCATTCAGTCTCTGATCATAGTGATGAAACCAGGGTTGCACAAAGAGTGATTGTGCTTGGAGCCCAGTCACTGATAATCTGAACACACAGACTCTCGTGCCATGAACCTGCATATACCATGCCTGATGCCTCCCTCTTGTCCCACTAGTCACGCCAGCATTCTGAAACACCATTGCACAGTGTGCCTTCCTAAAGCTCGTTACCAGGGTTTAGGAACACTTTACGACGGTAATGAGAACAATCTCATTCCTCTATAGTCATTCATCACTGCCCAGCGTCCTGTTCACCGCTCCCAAAATCACACAGGACCAGGGGCCCTAATGACGGCTGGTACACTCATTCAGGGGAACTACTAATGACGACTGGTAAATTCCGACCAACTAGGAGTACTAGCTAGGCGCTCGTTAAGAGCTCAGGTGCAGGAGATGGGGCTGTGAATGACATGCAGGTGTGGAGGATGGTACACCGGGGGTGTAGTTCAGCAGCCTAAGTTCAGATGCTCCAAATGTTGACGGAGTGCTCCAACGCCTAAATAGTGTTTAGGAGTGTATGGGAATGAGAATAAGCTGTGCCCCTGCCTTGATGAACTTTGATTATTAGAAATACACATTCTGAATAAACACCTGCACACAAACACGCATACATGTGACCTTCGCCAGTTCTAGTTAATATGCATGCATACATTCACGTACACACACATACTGGAATAGTTTGCAAGTTAAATAGGATTTGAAAGACAGTGATTCTGGTCGTTTCCATTAAAGTGTGCTTTGCCTTTGGTGAGAATTTAGTGAAAAGAGCGACAGGATATTTTATGCATCGATGCATCAAATATTAGTTACAGCACTTATCTTGATTAGGTTTGTCTCCCAGGGCTAGAAGTTGGCAGGAGAACTCATTGGCTTATTCCATCACTAGTATCGCTGATAAGTGTGTTGACTCTGAGCCTGCTAGTCTGGATACTGTACGTTAGCCTAGCACTGAGAGTTGAGTTGGAGTGAAGGGCAGTGGATTTGGATCCCCGTCCAGCCAAGATCTCACAAGCCAGAGAGGAGAGAACTAGAAGCGGGATTTTCCATCAGAACGTTCATTCAGGTTTGGGAACTAAGAGGTGCAGGGGTGAGATAAAGAGAGATAAGGAGATAAGGAGAATGGTCTAATGACCATTGGGGAGCCATCATGACACCCAAATGACTGTGTTTAGTCTAATTGTGATTTGTATTGAGGGGTATTAATTTTGCTCAAACTAGTTTGAAACTTGTACTGGACATAAATGTCAAGTTCTCTCAGTGGTGGAGAAAAGCAAATGCGGGTACAGATGAGGAGTTGTCTGAGATAATGCATTGTGAAGGAACATGGTGGCAGGCATGTGGGCCTGTGAGCCGAGTCAATCAGAGCCTGTGTTTAAATTACACTAAATCAAATCACTGCCACACAATAGAAAGCATGATTGATTTTCTCTGCAGATACGGCACCACAGCTATGCAAAGGCTTGTTTAACTCGATCACAACTAATTTTATGCAAGCTGATACAATTTCTCAATCTGTCCCGCTCTGTTGAGGTGAGATGCATTTTCAATAGTCAATGAATTACTGCAGATTTAGCTTTTTCTAGAGTTGCAATAGAGATGCATCAGCAGAAAATATCCACTGGTTGAATCAACATAGTTTCCACATCATTTCAATGAAATTTAACCAAAGTGGAATAGTTGTTGAATTGACGTCTGAGCCCAGTGGGTAGGCTAAGCTGTGCGGATATTTCATTAGTCTGAAACACCTGATCTTTGCCAAGACGTGTGTGCATCATATGTTTAATATCTTGAAACTGAACTCCGTTCACAGAGTGTAAACAAGTTGACAAGACAGACATTTTTACACTCCGTTATTCATGTCATACAATACACTACTGATACACGACTGCATTACAGCACCAACTCTCTTTATCGCTCAAATTTTTCTGTATTTTCCTGGATTCTGTTAAACTCCAAAGTGATTAATAGTACAATTGCTTGCCTTGTAATGAGTTTTATCAGGAGCCATTTGTGATTAATTAGAGACAGGAAAGAGTTACGTGTCACTTCCCTATTCTGGCGGAGAGTCATTTCCTCTCTACTTCACATCCCGTCCTGGTGCTTAAGGAGAGGGCTCTGTCTCAGGTGACACATTTAAAACAATAGTAAAAAAAATGTAAGCGACAAATTACCACATGGTTTTTCACTTTCTTGTCAGTAGAGCTATGGCGCTCCAAAGTAAATGGAAAAGTAAAACAGAGCGTCTCAAAGCAAGAAAAGTATTTTAGTGAGGGTGCTTTCAAGTTTTTAAAACAGATACAGGAAACAATGACAAAGAAACTATAGGACAAATGAGCTAGTAATGTGAGAGTGTGCGTGAAGGCCAATTCATTGTGCACGGTGAAATACATTTTCCTTCTTGGTGCTCCAGCCTCAATATAGGGAAGAACGACCTGCTGACATTCTATGATGGAGATGACCTGACTGCTAAGGTGCTGGGCCAGTACGGAGGCTCACGGCCACATTTCAAAATCTACACCTCCATGGCAGACGTCACCATCCAGTTCCAGTCTGACCCGGCAACCAACATCTACGGCTACGGCAACGGCTTTGTGGTGCACTTCTTTGGTAAGACCCCGGAGTGAGTTACGAGATTGTGTGAACAGAGAGTTGAAGCGATAGACGGCCAGTGAAGAGGGGAGATGAGTAAGGAGGAGGAAAGTTCTAGAGGGTTCAGGAGGAGACACTCTTCCATGGTCAGAGGGGCCCCTTCCATCAGCACGGTCGTCACGAAACCGGAGCAGAGCCAACCCATAAAGCAGACATCTGATAAGATGCAGCGAGAGAGAGAAGAGTGAGTGAAAGAGAGAAGAGGAAGGGAGAGAGAGAGAGAGAGAGAGAGAGGGAAGGGGGTGGGGAGAGAGAGAGAGAGAGAGAGAGAGAGAGAGAGAGAGAGAGAGAGAGAGAGAGAGAGAGAGAGAGAGAGAGAGAGAGAGAGAGAGAGAGAGAGAGAGAGAGAGAGAGAGAGAGAGAGAGAGAGATGGTTTTGTAGTCTGTTCATGCCTCTAACTGAGAGGGAAAGCAAGGCCCAGCCAAGTGGTGCAGCTGTCTGGTATTGTGCCCGTCAGAGGCCCAAACACAATTACTGCGTGTGTTTGTCTACATTAGCCTCATCTGCAGGGTGCCCTGCCCTCTCTGGCTTCTGCTGTGGCTAGAACAGGGACAACCATGCATGGTACTTTTCACATTAGATTGAAATTCCAACAGAATGGATGTCCTCTATTGAGTTTGTCCTGAGGTTCATTAATTTGAATGCAAAACCACACCACTCCAGCTCTGTGCGCTCTGTAAAGTAGGTGCCTTTTTTCTCTCGCTCTCTTTCTCTCTCCCTCCTTCGTGGATACAGAGGTACCTCGTAACGACACGTGTCCGGAGCTCCCAGAGATCACCAACGGATGGAAGAGCACCTCCCACCCCGAGCTGGTCCATGGCACGGTGGTCACCTACCAGTGCTACCCAGGCTTCCAGCTGGTGGGCACAGAGCTGCTCATGTGCCAGTGGGACCTGACCTGGAGCGGAGACCTACCCAGCTGTGAGAGAGGTGAATACCACACACACACACGCGCATACAAAAGGTGCATTGTAGGTGTGAGAGGCAGTTTCAGTTAAGGACAGGCTAAAGCAGAGGCTGATGGGTAAAAACATTCACTGCTTTCCTGAAAACACAACCCTTTTTCTCTATAAACCGACGTACCAGTGAGTTGAATAGGCTCTGTGTTCCAGCTCCTCCACACATTACTCCTGTTTTATCCAGATGACCTGGATGCTGCAGAGTAGAGACAGGATAGTGTGACAGAGTGTCCTTGGTCCTGATCCCATCCCACACAGTGACAGGCACAGCATCACTGACCGGTAACAGGACACAGGGGTTTGGAGCCTCATTTGGACGTCTGTCACATAAACATTATTACCACACTGACCCCTATCCTACTGGGCCCAGGATTGGGTTTGTGGTTTGCTGCTGTGAGAGACTGAGACACAGAGATGATCTCTTTATTCTCCAGCTCGGTGGGTTTATGTGTCTGAAGAGTTTACTTAGAAAAAGGCACCACTCTGGCCGCATCGAATAACCACAAATAAGCAGTGACAAATACTAATAATATAATTAAATTAAATTGTATTCACTGCACATGAGTAAGCTCTGATTTTTTGTCTGTCTGTCTGTCTGTCTGTCTGTCTGTCTGTCTGTCTGTCTGTCTGTCTGTCTGTCTGTCTGTCTGTCTGTCTCTGTCTGTCTGTCTGTCTGTCTGTCTGTCTGTCTGTCTGTCTGTCTGTCTGTCTGTCTGTCTGTCTGTCTGTCTGTCTGTCTGTCTCTGTCTGTCTGTCTGTCTGTCTGTCTGTCTGTCTGTCTGTCTGTCTCTGTCTGTCTGTCTGTCTGTCTCTGTCTGTGTGTGTGTGTGTGTCAGTGCTGTTGTGTGCCGACCCAGGTACTGTGGAGCACAGTCGCAGGGTGATGTCCGGCCCGCGTTTCACTGTAGGCTCCACAGTCCAGTACATCTGCAACAAGGGAAACACCCTCTCTGGAAACAGCCTGCTCTCCTGCTACAACCACGGCTCCTCCGGACCTAAGTGGAGTGAGAGGCTACCCAAATGTGTCTGTATGTACCCCCTGGACTTCAGCCTGATAACACATCTCCATCATATACACTTCCCAGCTAGCACATGGTTCCTTGGACGTTGTGGGAACATACATTTTTGATTTCCCATTGGTTCTGGGAATGACGTTGGTAAAACTGAACGTTTTTTAAACGTTCTGAGAACGAAAGTGAAAATTTTGCCCGTTCTGGGAACATACATTTTAGGTTGCAGGGAGATTCTGAGAACGTTTTGCTATGGTTCCCTAAAAGTTTTCCTGGGAGGTTTTATTATCTTAGATTTGCAGTTTTATAAACTGTTCTTCATCCTGTAAGCATTACATGTCAACGCAGGAATTTTGATAGTGCACATTTTGATGGGCTCCCGAGTGGCGCAGCGATCTAAGGCACTGCATCTCAGTGCTAGAGGCGTCACTACAGACCCTGGTTTGATTCCAGGCTGTATCACAACCGTCCGTGATTGGGAGTCCAATAGGGCGGCGAACAATTTGCCCAGCGTTGTCCGGGTTTGGCCGGGGTAGGCCGTCATTGTAAATAAGAATTTGTTCTTAACTGACTTGTCTAGTTAAATAAAGGTTAAATAAATACTAATTAAACAGGGCTGCGGGCTAGAAGGTTGAGGGTTCGCAGGTCACAAGTATTTCGCTAAAAGTTGTCTGTGTTTAAACATCTACTATTGTACAGAAAGTGAATAGCTTAATCAATTGATAGTGACAGAATTAGATTACTTCTTAAGCAAAGTTTGCCATTATCTTTAATAAAAAGTAGGCCTATGGCATACCCTCTCATACCCCCTCAATTCGGGTCTTTGTTTTAACTTAGCCTACCTCCGTGTCAGTGAAGGGCTGTTATTTAAAGAGTGCATGGTGGGTGGAGGAATTGACTGACAAATCTATGGATATAGCAGCCTATTCAGGTTGAGCCTAATGTCGTCTGACAAACAGGTTGGCCTACCTCTTATTTCTTAACTAGGAAGAAATAGGCTCCAACACAAAGCCCTCTTGTTGTTAGTAAAGTCTAATTAAAATGAAGACTGTTTAAATGAATTATGCCTACTCAAATTTGCCTACTTTCAGCACCATAAGCTGTCCATTTCCAATTCATTGTGCTGCGGCTGCTGCTTCAAGTTTCAGCACCACAATGTAAGTTACTTGAATCTGGCTTATTGTGAAGTCAGTACCTCTCATAAACACATCTTGGGCAAGAAACATTGTTTTTCAATTATGGTAGTAGGAAGCTATCAAAGTTGATCTCCAGCCCTCGCGCTCTCCTTCTCAAACTGAACAGAACGTAGGCTATAGGCTAGTCTGTACGCAAGCTGTGCAGCAATCTTACAAATACAGCTTTGCTCTGTGCTTCTCTGAGCATGCACTTCGTAGCCTATATGCTATGGATCATTTGATTGAGACCACACTAAATAGTCCATAGGCATAATTGATATTGCGCGCCCAGCGGAGAATCAGAGATGAGGGGCAGCATCGGGCACACATCGATATATAGCCTAATAAGCAACTAATTCTACAACCCTGAGAAATATTGAAATTTCATCAATTACAAAGTACATGATCGTCCCCTGGACTAGATTTAAAAAATACTGAAATTGAAAAAGCATGACCCTCCCCCATTTTCCTCCAGGTAAGCATTCTGTACATTTCTGTCAGTCCCTTTAAGCATTAATCATTTTTTTATTGCGGCATGGTGTCAGTGAGATTCAAACCTATGATCTTCTGTTCTCTATCCATGGAATTAGTACTACGTCACCAGGATGGAGCTAGCATGCCATGTTTTATTTTACTTATACAAGAATTTGTTCTTAACTGACTTGTTAAATAAAGGTTAAATAAAAATAAAAATTCAAAATAAATACAAAGCTGTTCATTTTAGTTTATTCAAACAGACCCCATTTCAAAGGAAACAAGTACTTCATTAAAAGTGCAATATGCAGGAATTGCAGCGCCATTTACTGGTTGCCAAAATTCGAATAATTCGCCTAATTTCAGTTTATGTGACAAAACAAGCCCTCAGAGTGTAGAGAATCATTGTACCAACTGTATTTTCAGTTGTTTGAAGCTGGTGTACAAAACCTAAAGTAAATGCAAAAATGAAACTTAAGAATGGGAAGTTAAAAACAGGTTAAATACAAAAATGTAAAAGCATAGAAATAGCGCACATAGAACTGACCTACCGCTTTTAGACATGCTTCCAATAAGAATGACAGATCTATAACTCACATTTCTATATACATTTGTTCAGGTTGCCCCCAAAAAGTTACATTGTTTTTGCATATTTTACTTTCGATTTTGTACATCTGCTGAAAACTGAAAATACAGTATTTTTCGTAATTGCAAATATATTTCACAGCGGTTTAGATGGTACGAGGATTCTCTACACGATACATTGCTTGTTTTGTCACAAAAACTGAAATTATGCAAAATATTAGAATTTTAACAACCAGGAATTGGCCGTGTGATTTCTGGATATTCACCTTTAACAT
Organism: Salvelinus alpinus; assembly: GCF_045679555.1. NCBI lineage: Eukaryota > Metazoa > Chordata > Actinopteri > Salmoniformes > Salmonidae > Salvelinus > Salvelinus alpinus. The sequence goes on along the minus strand of NC_092106.1, from coordinate 27,890,156 downwards.
TCTCTGAACGTTCTGAGAACATTACTTTAAATAGAACCATGAGGAAACCTGTAGAAAATGTTGGGCTGAAGTACTGAAATTCCCACAGAAGAAAGTTGTTTCTTAACGTTTTCTGAACGTTCTGAGAACATTACTTTAAATAGAACCATGAGGAAAAGCTATGCTGAAATACAGAAATTTCCACCTGGTTTTTAGAACGTTATGTGCAAGCTGGGTATCCTGCACCATTCCCAGAATTTTGTGGGAAGGTTGTATAACCATAGGACAACCACGCTCTCACCAAGCTCTAAGAAACATATGGTTCTCAGAACGTTATATACTAGCTAGATTGGCAGTTTTACTAGCTGTTTAGAAAATTAAATGATATGATGACTGTGTGTGTGTGTGTCTGCGTGTGTGTCCTGTCCTCTCCTCTCTCAGCAGTGAACTATGAGCCTTGCAGGAACCCTGGCACCCCGTCTTACAGCACCCAGATCTCAGAGAAGCCTCTCTACCAGGCCGGGGAGACGCTGAGCTTCTCCTGCCTCAGAGGCCATGAGCTGCTAGGGGAGCCTGTCCTCCGCTGTGTCCCTGGACACCCTTCACAGTGGAGCAGCCTGCCCCCTGTCTGTAGAGGTAGGAACTGCGAACATGTACTCCCTTTTGTGTAGTTCACACAGGCTTAGTTCACAGTAGTTTATGATGAACAATATATATGTCTGTATGTTTTTACATCTGTGTTCTGATGTTTTTCATTTATTTACAGCCTCCTCTATTGAGTTTATAAGTGAACGCAGGTTAGACGGTAAGTGTCGTCATATTTGCACAGTAATTGTTAGATCTTTCAAATTAATACATCAAATCAAGACCTAATAATAAAACGCAATACAATACTTCACAGTAACTTCAAGTGTGCTACATTGAAGAATGCATCTTTAGGTTATCATAGCAGTTGAGTGTGTCCCTGTTGATTCCTCTACCACCAGTTGCCAGTGCCGACTACAGCATGGAGGGAGCCAACATAGCTCTAACAGTCTTTATACCAGTGGCCCTCATCATGGTCTTCATCATCGGAATCTACCTTTACTTCTCTAAGTAGGTCTAGTATGCATACTTTATATAGATAAACAAAATACTTTGAAAGTATGAAAGCTATCATCATCCATAGTACCTACTGTAGTAGTCTAACCAGTGCTTGACTTGGACTGAAATAGGTTCTGGTACTCGTTTTAGGTGTCGGTACTGTTTATATTTAGGTGTAGGAGCTCCACAATGCTTTTTAACTAATATGCTATAAGAAGAACAGAAGCTCAAGCAGTAGAACATTTCATGTGCCGGTACTCCACACCGGTGAACTTTTGCCCAAGTCAAGCACTGAGTCTAACCAATAGCTATAGACCCAACAGGCTCTGTAATAATGTTGTAAGTATACTATGCTGCCCTTATGACACTATGTCTGTGTTCTCTAGGGTTCAGCGGAAGCTTATGTGTCTTCCCATGTCCACCTCCTTACCATATGACCACATCCCAGGAGAGTCCACCTTCGACAACTCCCTCTACGAAACAGAGACTACAGTACGTTATGTTATAGAGATATTCACTGGTTCTTTAAGATGCCTGTTGGAATTAGTAAGCCCCCAAAACGGTTGAATTCAGGCACTGTCATTTGTGTATGAGATGATGCACTTAAAGCACCATCTGGTTTGCCATATTGCAGGTTCATTCACCAAATTGAATTCCCCGTTAATTGACGTTATAGAAATAGGATTGAGAGGTGTAAAGCTATACTCCATTCACCTTCAGTCATTGATAAAGGCCATTTCATTACACCTGATACAGACAAAAGGTTGCCAAGTAAATTTGACATTATTTGACAGAGTGCTATGACATGGTTTTCAGACATGGGTTCAAATAGTATTTGAAATATGTCAAATATTTTACCCAAGTCTGATGCTTTCATGCTATAAATAACGATTGTTTGTCTTTCTATCTGTCTGTCTCTTTTTCTGTACTTCCTTGACTGCACTCCTGAAGAACAACGAGGTGAGCCCAAGCGCTAGACTACAACCTGCTTATTAAGCCTCCAGTGTGTCTGTCAGTCAGTCTTCATCAATTCCACACTCTGATTCTGCAGCCTGAACCTATTACACAGTCTGAGCTTATTAAACTAAAGCCCACAGTAGGTTGAGCACATTTAAAAATGGGTCAGAAGGAGGGGCAAACCTCTCAAATCAAATAAAAAATATAATCAAAGTTTATTGGTTGCATACACAGTTTTACAGATGTTATCGCAGGTGCAGCGAAATGCTTATGTTTCTAGCTCCAACAATATTTAGCATTACAATACAATACACACACAATCTAAAAGTGAAAACAATTACTAGAACGAACAAGAAATTAAGACATATCAGAATGGGCAATGTCAGAGTCTGGAATATAAATAAATATATACTGGATGTATGTGAATGTTGTGTATAGACAATTCAAAGTCATTGTCTCCTCTCAGGAGAAAATGGAAAAGCCTCACAGTTTGGGCTGACCACCTCCACACACTAAATGTATCTCTGTGATATCCCTATCATAGTCTACAAACAGATGTCTCGCCCTCCAGGTTCCCTTGGAGAGTTCATCAATGAGCTTGACGCCCTGATAAGTTCCTTTCCTGAGGATGGCTCACCTCTCACAGTTCTGGGTGACTTTAACCTCCCCACGTCTACCTTTGACTCATTCCTCTCTGCCTCCTTCTTTCCACTCCTCTCCTCTTTTGACCTCACCCTCTCACCTTCCCCCCCTACTCACAAGGCAGGCAATACGCTTGACCTCATCTTTACTAGATGCTGTTCTTCCACTAATCTCATTGCAACTCCCCTCCAAGTCTCCGACCACTACCTTGTATCCTTTTCCCTCTCGCTCTCATCCAACACTTCCCACACTGCCCCTACTCGGATGGTATCGCGCCGTCCCAACCTTCGCTCTCTCTCCCCCGCTACTCTCTCCTCTTCCATCCTATCATCTCTTCCCTCTGCTCAAACCTTCTCCAACCTATCTCCTGATTCTGCCTCCTCAACCCTCCTCTCCTCCCTTTCTGCATCCTTTGACTCTCTATGTCCCCTATCCTCCAGGCCGGCTCGGTCCTCCCCTCCTGCTCCGTGGCTCGACGACTCATTGCGAGCTCACAGAACAGGGCTCCGGGCAGCCGAGCGGAAATGGAGGAAAACTCGCCTCCCTGCGGACCTGGCATCCTTTCACTCCCTCCTCTCTACATTCTCCTCTTCTGTCTCTGCTGCTAAAGCCAATTTCTACCACTCTAAATTCCAAGCATCTGCCTCTAACCCTAGGAAGCTCTTTGCCACCTTCTCCTCCCTCCTGAATCCTCCTCCCCCTCCTCCCCCCTCCTCCCTCTCTGCTGATGACTTCGTCAACCATTTTGAAAAGAAGGTCGACGACATCCGATCCTCGTTTGCTAAGTCAAACGACACCGCTGGTTCTGCTCACACTGCCCTACCCTGTGCTTTGACCTCTTTCTCCCCTCTCTCTCCAGATGAAATCTCGCGTCTTGTGACGGCCGGCCGCCCAACAACCTGCCCGCTTGACCCTATCCCCTCCTCTCTTCTCCAGACCATTTCCGGAGACCTTCTCCCTTACCTCACCTCGCTCATCAACTCATCCTTGACCGCTGGCTACGTCCCTTCCGTCTTCAAGAGAGCGAGAGTTGCACCCCTTCTGAAAAAACCTACACTCGATCCCTCCGATGTCAACAACTACAGACCAGTATCCCTTCTTTCTTTTCTCTCCAAAACTCTTGAACGTGCCGTCCTTGGCCAGCTCTCCTGCTATCTCTCTCAGAATGACCTTCTTGATCCAAATCAGTCAGGTTTCAAGACTAGTCATTCAACTGAGACTGCTCTTCTCTGTGTCACGGAGGCGCTCCGCACTGCTAAAGCTAACTCTCTCTCCTCTGCTCTCATCCTTCTAGACCTATCGGCTGCCTTTGATACTGTGAACCATCAGATCCTCCTCTCCACCCTTTCCGAGCTGGGCATCTCCGGCGCGGCCCACGCTTGGATTGCGTCCTACCTGACAGGTCGCTCCTACCAGGTGGCGTGGCGAGAATCTGTCTCCGCACCACGTGCTCTCACCACTGGTGTCCCCCAGGGCTCTGTTCTAGGCCCTCTCCTATTCTCGCTATACACCAAGTCACTTGGCTCTGTCATATCCTCACATGGTCTCTCCTATCATTGCTATGCAGACGACACACAATTAATCTTCTCCTTTCCCCCCTCTGATAACCAGGTGGTGAATCGCATCTCTGCATGTCTGGCAGACATATCAGTGTGGATGACGGATCACCACCTCAAGCTGAACCTCGGCAAGACGGAGCTGCTCTTCCTCCCGGGGAAGGACTGCCCGTTCCATGATCTCGCCATCACGGTTGACAACTCCATTGTGTCCTCCTCCCAGAGTGCTAAGAACCTTGGCGTGATCCTGGACAACACCCTGTCGTTCTCAACTAACATCAAGGCGGTGACCCGTTCCTGTAGGTTCATGCTCTACAACATTCGCAGAGTACGACCCTGCCTCACACAGGAAGCGGCGCAGGTCCTAATCCAGGCACTTGTCATCTCCCGTCTGGATTACTGCAACTCGCTGTTGGCTGGGCTCCCTGCCTGTGCCATTAAACCCCTACAACTCATCCAGAACGCCGCAGCCCGTCTGGTGTTCAACTTTCCCAAGTTCTCTCACGTCACCCCGCTCCTCCGCTCTCTCCACTGGCTTCCAGTTGAAGCTCGCATCCGCTACAAGACCATGGTGCTTGCCTACGGAGCTGTGAGGGGAACGGCACCTCCGTACCTTCAGGCTCTGATCAGGCCCTACACCCAAACAAGGGCACTGCGTTCATCCACCTCTGGCCTGCTCGCCTCCCTACCTCTGAGGAAGTACAGTTCCCGCTCAGCCCAGTCAAAACTGTTCGCTGCTCTGGCACCCCAATGGTGGAACAAACTCCCTCACGACGCCAGGTCAGCGGAGTCAATCACCACCTTCCGGAGACACCTGAAACCCCACCTCTTTAAGGAATACCTAGGATAGGATAAAGTAATCCTTCTAACCCCCCCCCCTTAAAAGAGTTAGATGCACTATTGTAAAGTGGTTGTTCCACTGGATATCATAAGGTGAATGCACCAATTTGTAAGTCGCTCTGGATAAGAGCGTCTGCTAAATGACTTAAATGTAAATGTAAATGTCTGTTATCACATCGCTCGTTCACAAAAAGAGGAATGGCGTTTGTGATCATAGTAGAAATATGGTCTACTGAACTTCTCAGTCTCCCTATACCTTCTTGTGACAAGCTTGTCCCTAATTCAGAACTCTGTCCTCATTTCACAGGACACAAGAGAGTATGAGGTTTCCATCTAGAGGCACGACTATGTGTTTCAGCATCGACAGGTCTGGTCTCAAGCCGGTTTGCCTAGTGGAAGTTTGTCTGCACTCCACTGTCCGATAACACACACCGCTCTTTACTTGCCTCCACCTTTTCCTCTGTCTGCTGAACATATCTCTGCCCAGCCCACAGTGGAAATTGGCCATCACTGCAAAGACTTGAAAACATGATTATTTTTGTAGAGCTTCAACAGAAATGGCCTAACAGCAGTGTTTGTACAGTTTGTATCCTGATATGATCAAACTCTAAAGACGTCAGTCCAATGTGGAACCTCACAAATGGGAAATGATGTATCTAGTCCGAAAAATGTATCTAGTCCGAAAAATGTATGTAGTCCGAAAAATAAAATGTGTAAATACAACAGGATATGTTTTTCACACAGCTTGTAGGGCATTTTTATTTTGAGAGAAGGCAAAACACAATAGAGCTAGATTATTCAAGTGATGATTGGAGGGATATCATAATAACTTAATGGACTCTTAAAGCTTTCAAATACACTGGACAATTAAAACATATTTTCATTTTGTTGTACAGTATCTTCAAATTGCAAAGATGACCCTCTCAAAAACATGTAAACACACCTCTTTTTTTAATGCAACCTCCTATGATTAAAAACATCAGAATGTGCCTTAAATTAAAGGCCCTTTTTAAGCAATGTTCATATCATGTATATTTCTGATACGTCATTAGTTCAGCTTAGATTATTACATTGTTGATTTCATATGGATCATAAAATAGAGATATAGTAATGCAAAGAAAAAGTTATTTAATTTCTTCTCATTCACAATTGTATGTATGTCTTCAAAATGCTGATTAAAAGGTATTCATTAATGATATTGGATTGGCAAACATCTGAAAAGTCCATGGCAAAGTGTGTTCTAGTGCCATTTGTTTTGTGATGAAAACCAGGGAAGGTTAAGCTTAAGAAGTCAGTTTTGTGGATTGGGGAATTCTTAAAAACTGATGCAATGTATTTGTCAAAAATAATATAGCTGATTCTGTAGGAGAATGCATCACCATTCAAACTCTATTTTTATCATTGTCACATTATAATATTTATTCATACAAACAGGTATGATGACAATATTATAATTCTATAATCTAGTTTTGATGCATTGTATATATACTGATTAAGCCACTTCATGAACAAAACACGTCCTCAATAAAGTTACTATTCAGAAAAAAATTGGACACCATCTTATTAATTCATTTATTAAGGATTACTGGTTCACTTCAAGATGCAATTTACCGTTTTGCCCGCTGAGTCGTTCATCTGAATTTGCCCTGATAAGTATACATGAATAAAGCAGAGCTGAAAGAAGCAAGAACTTCCTTGAAAGAAGTGGAGAAAACTGCTTAACACTGAGAAAGAAGTTGAGAAAACGGCATAACAGAGCACACTGGAGGAAGTTTTTGTCAGATGACCTATGCTCCTTAATGAGTCAAAGTAAGTAAAGTATACATGAATGGAGCTACCTCTGACAGTGTAGAGCAGGGCGGCCCAACCCTCTTCCTGGAGATCTACAGTCCTGTTGGTTTTCAGTCCAACCCTAATTTAACACACCTGATTAAAGTAATTAGATGCTCAACAAGACTTTAACTAGCTGAATCAGATATGCTAAATTAGGGTTGGACCGAAAACCTACAGGACAGTAGATCTCCAGGAAGAGGGTTGGGCAGCCCTGGTGTAGAGGGTTTGGGGTTGGAGCTGTAGCAGACTCTTGTCTGGTGTAGGGGTGTAGTGTACTAGTTTGTAGTTCCGAGTGTAACAGACTTACGCACGGTGTAGTGTACTAGTGTGTAGTTCAGAGTGTAACAGACTTAAGCCCAGTGTCACTTATGAACATTTTGAACATCTTGGCATAGTTCTGTTATAATCTCCACCCGGCACAGCCAGAAGAGGACTGGCCACCCCTCATAGCCTGGTTCCTCTCTAGGTTTCTTCCTAGGTTTTGGCCTTTCTAGGGAGTTTTTCCTAGCCACCGTGCTTCTACACCTGCATTGCTTGCTGTTTGGGGTTTTACGCTGGGTTTCTGTACAGCACTTCGAGATATTAGCTGATGTACGAAGGGCTATATAAAATAAACTTGATTGATAGTGTACTAGTGTGTAGTTTAGCAGACTTAAGCCCAGTGTAGCGGTGAAGGGGTGGTCTTCCCGTATAGGCTACATAAATGTATAATGTTCCCTATACATTATATTTGCCCCTATAGACCCTTATACCAACCCTGGGTAAGATTACCAGTGTAGACAAGACCATCAACATGCACTGTGGTCTGGTACCATCTATAGTCAGGTAATGTATGTATGAACAATAGTGTAACATTTTCTGATATCAGCAGACATTTGTAACAGACAGCGATTGGGAATAACTGGCACAGATATATTAATAACTGCTGGGGAAACTGACTCGCTGTATACTTGTGGCTCACACTATTGTCTTGTCATGTTGCCCCAGCACCATCTACTGGTCAGCAAAAATACTGCAACCAGGGAGCGGTTTAACTTGAAAGATTGAGAATGAGTTAAGTCTAGAAAATGTTGTGGACTGTTCGTAACAAATTATTTTTGGGGGCACAGAAACCAGTATTGCTATTAGATGTTTCCTGATCTGTTAGAAAATAAGCAGAATGTTGATCCAGTTTTGTCTTGTTCCACCGTTTTCCTCTGCCACTGAACTTCCACTTCTAACCAAATATAGTTAGGCGAGGAAGCATCGATATAGATTAAACATTTGACAAAAGAGCAGACACACTGGCACCCGGTTTACAAAAATTGGGTGGGACTGGACAAAAAGTGCTTATGGTAAAATATGCTGACAAATACTCCCCAAAAAAGACAACATTATGTACAGTACTACCTATCCTCATTCATTCAAACTCAAATAGCCTAATAGCAAATGGCGGCGTTTACGAAATAAAATGAATAATACTGCCATCAAGCGGCCGGTTGGGCAAAACTTTGATCCAACTGTCCAGCTAGATGGAGGGCACCATAACGTAGGCTACATTGCGAGTGTAGTGTTGCTCGTAAGCTTCGTCGGTGGTCATTCATCAATAGGGGAGATAGCTCGTTGAAGCGGGAACATGATGCAAGCTAGGCAAACGGCGGTGTAGTTAACTTAGCTAATAGCTAATGTTAGCTATCTGTTATTTCACAATTTAGCAGCTCTAACTAATATGAATAACGTTCGCTAGCCAGGTGATGGCTATCTACCAAAAAACGGGATGAAACCCGCAACCAAAGATTGTCTTTGAGGGCTTCTCTAGCGGCATGACGTTGGTATTCCTTTCTGACGTCGTCGTCTCAAGTTACCACAGTCACAAAGTTGTAATTATGGCTAAACACCGCCCTTTTCTACAATGTATCTTCTTAAAATGCCAATTTATACATAACCTTAACCACACTGCTAACCTTATGCCTAACCGTAAATTTAAATTAAGACCAAAAAGGACATTTTAGTTTTCATGAATTTTTACGATATACCCAATGCTGATTTTGTGGCTGTGTTGACTAGTGACAAGCGTTTCTCTGCTGTGGCGGCCATGGTTTTCAACAATCTTGAAATGCGCATGCTCAAACGTAATTTCGTTCGCGGTTGCGCCAACTCGGATAGGATGTTGCCACTAGCAGCATTGATGTATAGGCTTTTTCAGAACAAAAATACATTTCTTGGGGGATCCTGTACTGTTGGAAGAATAACAACAACGCATTTTGCAACCCTTGATTGGGAGGAACACTTAACGTTGCGAACATTTTACATTTTGTGTATTCTGACTGTTGACAATGCAAAGTGGAAGCGAGCGGGTTTGCAGAATTTTCAAGCGTCTAATTTCAGCTAGTAGGAGCAGTAGGAGCAAAAACAAGAACCATGGCTAGGCCTCGCAGATACATTCACAGTCGTTCAGCAACCTGACAACAAGACAGTTTAGAATAGGCTCAAAGTTGAGGTTTGTGAGAAACCCGTAACATTCGTGATATTCTTGCCAGCAGTTAGCAAGCAAACATGGCTTAATGGATGGTGTTGTTAATTAACGTTAGCTAGCTACAGTTGACTAAATTGATAACTTAACTAGCTATCAGTCTAGTGTGTGCCTATATCACATTCAGATAAAGCAGCTAGCTAGCGGTTGCCAACTTGTATACGAGGTCGCTACGTACGGCTAGTTAACTGTTAACCTTGGCTGATTCCGTTATTCCCTACGATATACAGTAATAGACAGAGAAAGACAATTTTTTGTAAAATTTGCGTGTGTGGGGGGGGGGGGGGGGGGGGTCGACTGTCACTGCCAGTGGGACTGGGCGTGGAACGACACTACTAGCTAGCTACAGTAGCTGGTTCCATAGGATTATTTGCAAGAAGTCGTCGACTGCTGGTTGAATGTGGGACAAAATGGAGACTCCAACGATTGTGTACGACTTGGATACCTCTGGGGGTTTAATGGAGGTGAGGCATGTCACCACACACAACGTTACTTATGTCCGTTAAAATGCAGCCATTTAATTAAGTTTGTTAGATATCTAACTAGCCAGAAAAATTGACATGTTAGCAGATACTGTAACAAGATGGAAGCAAATAACGTTAGCTAACTATAGTTTGAGGCAGTAATTTTGTCCTAACGCCGCGTTGGCTAGGATGAAGTTGAAGACAAAACACCTATCTGCTAGCTAGTTTATGGGAAACACTGTGCTATTACTCTAGTTATAGCGAAACGAACATTTTAAACCATATTTTAGTTGCCTTGACTAGACGTTACAGTAAAGGCCCTAGCTTCCTGCAGGAGGCGATTTATAGTCTGTCATAACTAGCTAGTATAAAAAAGATATGTTACTGACATGATACTGAATCATACTGTTTTTTTTTTTTTTTAGCTTTATTCGTTTGATGTGCTAGCAACCAAGTAAACAAGCCTAAATTGGGAGTAATTCGATCCAGATTTCTGACATGTTCAACTTGTTACAGCAAATTCAAACACTGCTCGCACCACCCAAGTCAGAGGATGGCGAAAAGAGGAGTCGGAGGAGTGAAAGGGACGTTCGGAGAAAGAGCAGGGCCACCAACCACGATACCTGTGATAGTTGTCATGAGGGAGGGGACCTTCTGTGTTGTGACCATTGTCCAGCCGCCTTCCATCTACAATGCTGGTATGTGTGAAAAGTATCCCACTACCGTTTGCTTGGGAAGGATCATGCATGGTTTACTGGATTCAGAATGACTGCGACTCTCCTGTCTAGACAGTCCATCATCTTTACAGAACCATGCCGCTGTGAAAAATGCAACACATTAGTTTCGTTAAGGGGGGGGGGGGGTTCCAACCATACTATGAAGATGATTGTGACACAGCAACCAGGACTTGGTTAAAATTTGCCGCCGAATGGTTGCAACCAGCCCCCACCTCGGTCTGCATGTCTCCAGGCATCGTCACTCACTCGCTCTAACTGAGAGCGCTGGGAAACGCTGGCAAAAAATGGAGTCGAGGCTGCTCTTCGCTCGTGTGCCTCTGTTTACAATATGGCGACCTCCCTTGAAAAAAAACACGTTTTATTTCAGCGCCATTTTACTGACATTTCTCTGGGCTTTAACAGGAATATAATTATGATAATACAGCTGATCAAACGCGGTTATAACACGATTTGAGATGAGCATATTATTCTTTGTATTTCGGGGACTCATCCATTCAGGTATTTGCACCACACAGCTGTGCAAGATCTGGCTATCAATCATGTTGGTTGGTAGCTACAGTTCAGTGCAGGTTTTGGTTGGTAGCTAGGCTACAGTGCAAGGCTTTCCACCTACAAGACTGAGGATAATCTCGGTCTTTGCAAATTGAACATTTGCATATCCCCTTGGGTAGTCATTGACGGTGAAATTTGACATGTGATTTAAATTACATACTACAATCACCTTGACAACTGCCTATGCAGTAGCTGCATATTTGAGTATTTTCTAGATTAGAAACATCTGAAAGCATTCCAACAATTCAATATGATGGCAGCCGGTATAAACTGGGTGATATAATGTAGGTTATGAGCATCACAGCCAGGTGTTGTGTTTGAGACCACCTAAAGCGAGACTAATTGAAGGCCATGGTTGTAATTGTGTGAAATCGCCAAGATGATAACAGTTCAAAATGTTCTTTGTTCAAATTTAAAGAACATATTGATTCTTTAGACATTCAGAATGGTGAAACTAAATGCATGCTGAGGGCAAATGGAGAGCCACTCTGCATATTACCAGTAACCCATGTCTATAATAGATAAAAATACAAAAGTATGTTACAACTTCCCCTGGTCTCCCCCTACTAACAGTAAGCATGCCACTTTCAAATAATTTCCCTCACTCTTCCCTCCTAAGGAAATTCTGACGAGCGTGACAAAGCTGAAAATAAAGGACACTAATGTTACCAGTAAAGTAGGAAGCCCAGGTTTCAATAGGCAATAAGAAATTGATGTGAAAGGAGTGTCGGTATTTGGCCTGGCGAAGTGGCTTTATGCGTTGACTGAATGGGAGTTGGTAATTTAGGAGTTTTTTTTTTTACTCTACTGGTCTCGAAGAAATTGAGTCCTCATTGTCAGAGACCGAGTAAAAATGTATCTGACACCGGTCTCGAATACAACATGGTTGTGGGTCATATTAGTAGTGCTTACTTTTCCAGGCGTTAGTGATTTAAAACTTAAAGTAAAAACTGTGTTCAATATTGACTGTCTTCTCTTGTTTGGGCATGCCAGGCAGTGTCACATTAATCCCACTAGATGGAGACAGGCATTTGGAAAAGAAGCCATTCTAACAGTAAACACTCAAGCCTGAAAGTAGGGTTTGGCATTCAGTGTTAAAATTTGTATTTTGGTGTGCTTTACACATTGTTGTCATATTTCAAAACAGACCTATTCCAGCACAGGTCAATTACATCATCACTCCCCTACACCCCTATTATAGCCTATGCCTCAAAAGTGCATATTTTATATTTATTTAACTAGGCAAGTCGGTTAAGAACAAATTCTTATTTACAATGACGGCCAAACCCGGACAGCGCTGGGCCAATTGTGCGCGACCCTATAGGACTCCCAATCACGGCCCGTTGTGATACACCATTGGTCAGAGAATCCAGGCTGTATTGTGAGTTTGGCATTAGGCCTTATAAAGCTTACATGGCAATTGATCCATAGTTGACCTATAAATGAAATAACTGTAGCATGAAGGTCCTTTTTTATTGCTGTTTCTTTGTGGTTCCCACAGTAACCCACCATTGAGTGAAGAAATGCTGCCCCCTGGTGACTGGATGTGTCATCGCTGCAATGTCCGTAGAAAGGTGAGTGTTCAAGAATATGTGATGATGCTCACAACAGAGAGATGTTTTTATGCTTCAGATGTATTAGCCTGTTAAGACCTGTTTTCAATGTATCAATACGATTCCAACTATTTAAACAACCCTAGTGGTGGGGAATACTGTCTGATCCTTGCTGGTCCCTGACTCTGCTATTTGACTGTCACCCCCAGAAGCGGGAGCAGAAGGCTGAGCGGACAAATGGCCTGCTGGAGAGGGATAGGCTCCTCTCCAAGCGCTCCTCCCCTGCAGCTGAACTGGAGCGGGGTACCACCACTATTACCACCACCACGCTGCGTCTGGACAGGCTACCCCCCGGGGTCGGAGCAGCTGGACCCGGCCTGCGGGTGGCTGCCGTGCATCTCGAGCGTCTGGAGCGCCTTGAGCGGCGGGCCAGCAGCCGTCCTGGCACTCCCACTTCCAACACCTCTTCCACGTACACGGACACCCCCTCGGAGGAGCAGAACGAGGCAGACGAGGAGATGGCCAAGGCAGAGGAGGAGGTGGAGGCCCAGGGCTCAGAATCTGAGCAAGCCACCACCACCCCTACCCCCACACCACGGCTCCTCAAGAGGCCCTTCCAGCTGCTCATCGCCGCCGCCATGGAGCGGAACCCCTCGCAGTTCCAGCTGCCCAACGAACTCACCTGCACCACAGCACTGCCAGGCAGCAGTAAACGGAGGAGGAAAGAGGAGCTGATCATGAAGACTTTCAGAAGGCCACAGCATGAGATGGACCCCAACGGCCTCGTTCCTCTGCCAGTCAGGGTGTGCTTCTCCTGCACCAGGTATGACCTATCCTACCAATAATTAGTCAATCAAACCCACAATTTTGTCATTACACAGTTATATCAACTAGGGCTGTTATGGTGACCGTATTACTGCCACACCGGCGGTCACGAGTCATAACGGCAGTCAAATTCCACATTTCCGTTTAGTCACGATAATTGGGCATCTCCAAGCTCTAATGCTGCTGATGGTCATTAGTAGCCTACCAAACTTGCTAACTGCCTGGTACTCAGCACTCTATTTTCCCTTTAATCACTCTGACATCAATGCAAATGTATTAAAAAATCAAATCAAACACTTTGTGATAGCTCATGTTACACAACATTTCTATAGGCTATGGAATTGTGATGAGAAAACAGAGTGATGGGCTCTATTAAAAAGAGCTTTCTGCTTTCTATTATTTCATATATGTAAATAAAAGATTAAATCAAGAAGAGTGTCATGGGTGACCGTTAGCCTATCACTTGTGAATGATGCCCGGCTTGTGTGCAGTAAGGCAAGATAGCCAAGAAGCAACGCATGCCTTTTTTGCAACTTTTCCAAATCCTATTCGCACACCTCAAGTAGCCTAGCCCATAGGCCTATGTTTGTTGATAAGGTTTGTATCACAACTAAAGTGGCCAAATAACTTTTAAAAATTTAAGCACATTAATCCGCTTTACAATGGGTGTAGATCCTAACTGGCATACATACGCAGCGCGTGTGTTTTGAGTTTAGGGAAGATCATTTTCACCATAAATGCATCTTTATAATATAAGCATTACATGCATAATTGCATTTGTGGTCACTTTTGCTAATGGTGTTATCCCGCTAATGGAATATTTGCACTTACTGCAGTGTGTGCATTGCTGTGCTTATCTGGAGAAATAGCCTAATAGTTTATCAACATTTTAAGCTAAACATTCTGATCTGTTGCATCAGCCTCTTTGTGTAAAAAAAACCAAACGTTTTTGTATTAATTTGGGCTCTATCGCATAACACAACTGTCCCAGACTAAGTTTGGAATATTTCTTTCTTGCACAGAATACAGTGCCTTGCAAAAGTATTCATCCCCCTTGGCATTTTTCCTATTTTGTTGCATTACAACCTGTAATTTAAATTGATTTTTATTTGGATTTCGTGTAATGGACATAGGGCTGGGCGACATGGCCAAACTCTCATGTAACGATACATATCACGATATAGCACATTTTCTGTAAATTCAATGAATAAATAGTTTATATAAGATGTCCAGATGTAAAGGCTTATTTCTTATTACATGTTGAATTATACTCAACAAATAAATGGTACTTACTCATTTGATTATTTATTTGATTAATTACCTTCAGAAGTCACATAATTAGATTGCACACAGTGGACTTTATTTAACTAAGTGTCACATGAGGCAAGCAGAGGGGCACCGCCAGGCAAGCAGAGGGGCACCGCCAGGCAAGCAGAGGGGCACCGCCAGGCAAGCAGAGGGGCACCGGCAGAACCCATCCATCTTGAAGTGGCTCTACAAAGTATTGCCTTTGGGGGCGTGAATAGTTATGCATGCTCAAGTTCAGTTTCTTTGTCTTATTTCTTGTTTCACTATAAAAAAAATTTTTTGCATCTTCAAAGTGGTAGGCATGTTATGTAAATGATACAAACCCCCAAAAATCTATTTTAATTCCAGGTTGTAAGGCAACAAAATAGGAAAAATGGCAAGGGGGGTGAATACTTTCGCAAGCCACTCTAGAATAGGTCAACTTTTGTACTATGGGGGATAGTGCTTTTGCTTTATGTTGGCTGAGGAAAGTAAATGTGGACAGTTCTTCCAATATCTTCAATATGCACCTCGGAATTGGATAAAGACACGCACAGTTGCATCCCCAATGTGTCTGTCTTCACTTGTAGCCTGTGAGAAATACCCAATCACGTGGCGGAGAGCAATATGAGGTGCTTCAGAACTCCCACCGGGAGAAGGGAATTATAATTATTATGTTCAGCCCAAGGACAAATCGGCCACTGGCCACAAAGGCATGGATTTTTTAAAGGGGCGTTACGGCCACTCAAAGGGGTCCTGCCGGCCTTGTCAAATTGTGAATGAGAGACTGATGAAGTCTGTACAGCCTATGCAAAAAAAACAAAGCAGAGCTCATGCCTTTCGTGCAACTTTTTTCAAATCATCCTTAGAGCGCATCATGCAGCCTTAGAATGTATTAACAATCAAACATGTAGCCCAACGTTTGTTTTCGCAACGAAAGTTACATAAATAACTCTAAATTAAGTATATAGGAGTACCTGTTTCTTTGTTAACTGCTAAACACAGAATAGCCGCATGTGCGTACTCACTCATTGTTTGGAGAAAATATCCTTTCTATTTTATTCATGTTCAATTGTAGTCTTCATACAATAAAATAATGCCACATAATTGTAAGCAAATCTTGTCTGCTAAATGGACAACTCAGAGTATGCTATTCTGTTCTTCTGAAATAGACTACATTCTCTTCATATCATGTTTCTTTAGACCCGTCTAAAATAATAATGGATTTATTCAATTTGTTTAAATGTAGATGTTCCAAAGTTCTGCATCAGTGGATGGCAGGCTATGCGTGGAAGCCAGGAGATGCTAAATGTGTTTTTGTTAATTAACTGTGAATTACTGTGAGACCCTCAGTTATTTGCTTGACAATCGCGGCTGACGAAATTTCATGACCGCCACAGCCCTAATATCAACACACCTTTGGGACTCTAGTTGGTTGGCTGACTTTGCTAGTCCATGCTCACTGCCTCCTCTTTGTCCTCCTCTCTATCGTCCTCCTGTCTATTCTATAGGAGCTGCAGAATGGCGCCCCTGGTTCAGTGTGACTATTGCCCCCTGCTCTTCCACATGGACTGCCTGGACCCCCCACTTACTGCCATGCCCACAGGCAGGTGGATGTGCCCCAACCATATGGAGCACTTGGTGGTAAGAGGAGCAGCCCCCCCCCTGCATCCTTATGCATGGAACTGGGTTTGTGTTTTGGCAGGCCTAAACAATAAGGATATGGTGATTTTTAGACAGGAATGGCTCTGTAAATGGAATAGGGTTTGTAGTTCTTTGGGCGATATCAAGCTTCACCGAAATGCGATAATATTGTGATATCTCTCAACCCTGGTATGTAGAAGTTGTTCCATTACTGACATGACCTTTTCTCCAGCTGAGCTTTAGAGTCTGTAGACTTGTTACAAGTGCATAGGGTGTCAAGCTAGTGGTTTATTCAGGGATATACGTCGCTTTGTTCTTGACATGTCCTCCTGTCCTGTTCTCCAGCTGAACCAGAGGAGCCTGTCCCTTACCAGTCGCTGCCAGCTCTTAGACCAGTTCCAGGATAGGATATCCCAGCATGCCGTCAAGGTGGGCTTCCTGCGACGGGTCCACCGACAGAACCCCCCTGTCCGCAGCGGTGTCCACCACAAAACGAAGGCGCTCAAGGTAGCTTATGCCCGCTGAGTCTGTCCCAGAGTAAAATATAATGTTATGAAATCGGTTTTTGCTAGTCTTCAATTTGAAATGGTGATGAAAAGACAGATTTTCAACAAAGTATTGGTTTGTCAACTAAGCTGCTTCAGCTTCACCACATATCCAAATCTTTTTCCTCTTTAAGAATTAGAGGAACCACAGTGGGAGTTCACTCCTGTAAATAATGTGTGTTTGTCCCTCCAGGTGCCTGACGCTATTAAGTCCCAGTACAAGAACCCCCCGGCCATTTTGGCTCCTGCAGGGGTGCGTAACGGGGAGCTGATCTGTAATGGTGTCCCATCCCAGGACTGCTCCCCTCAGCATTTTACCAGCCAGGCGGAGCAACAGGAGGTAGGTATGGCAGAAACACACACACACACACACACACACACACACACACACACACACACACACACACACACACACACACACACACACAAGTATCTGTCTACTACTCTGCGATTCAGTGGTTCCTTTGGGCTGTACCTGAGAAACATCTAAAGCACTTAGATTTCTTTGTGATAAACAAATCAATGGGATCTGGCCCAGCGAGGAGACAATGGTCCAGACATGATGGGGATTAACTGCCAATTATTGAAAGTGTAATAACTATAAATGTATTTATTTGAGTTACTGGATTGGTGAAGGTGCTTGTTCTTTTCACCAAACTGTTTTTTTTCTTTGTCGTTCAGTGGCTTCGAGACGTCATCTCGCTGCAGTGCAGCATCATGCGACATTTATCTGGCAAGCAGAAGTCTTCGTCAGACTGGCACTCTGAACAGACAAACAAGGAACAGAAAGACATTAAGCCCTGTGTAGCCCTAGAGGAGAACAGCTCTCTGCCCCTTGCAGAAAGGACAGCTTCAGCCCTGCCTGCCCCCTGCTCTAAGCCCTGCAGTACATCTGATGGCCCCCAGGGGGCCCAGGTACTGAAGGGTCTCTCGCAAGGCCAGGAGAGCTGCAGCTGCCCGGTGAGGCCCTGTCAGAACTGTCTAAAGTGCAGGAAACCCAACGGGCCCCTGACTGAGCAGCCTGTGCAAGCCAACGGACCGGTAGTGTGTAACACTGCCTCTGACGCCTGCAAACAGACAGAGCTCCAGCTGCACAGACTCACCCCCCCAGCCCCACTCCCAACCTCTGCTCTGGGGCTGCCAAACCACCTGAGAGGAGGGCTGGAGGTTAAAACTGGGAAGGGCAGCCACCTAGAGTCTTGCACCCAGAAAGGTTGTCCACCTTCCTCTTTGACGTGTGCAGCCACAGGGCAGGACATAAAGAGCCAGGCCCACGGGACTCCTCCAGGCATGGCAGGGACTCAGGCCAACCCTCTGAGCTGCTGCAGTGAGCTGAAGCTCTGCCCCACCCCCACCCCAGGTGTCCATGTCTTCACCCCACCCAGAGCCATCAAAGACTCCAGCACAGCAAGACAGCCTACCACCACACCTCCCGGTTTCTCCCCAGGGACAGATCTTAAGGGCAGCTCCATGTTCCCCAGCTCTCTCTTCCCCTTAATAGCAGACCTGTCTGGTGGCATGAAGGCTGTGATGGAAGGGGATGGAGGTAAGTAGCTACCTCAACACCATTCTACCTGTACCACTGTTCATAATTAGGGCTAGGTGATGAGCACCTCTCTCTGTCCAGTTTAAAAATGGGTACTTTATTCAACAACAATAAAGTTAAAATATTGCATTATTGTTTTGGCCATGCTGGTCTTCAAAAATAGTGATGATTAAATGGCCTGTAATTCAGCTGACAGATGATGGCTGTGATACAGGATTGCTTCACGTGAAGTCTATGATGACGTTGAAACATGCTGATGTTGTTCATACAGAGATCGAACTGAGTAAACTGGATGAGGAGTTGGTCAAACTCCTGGCCTGGCAGAGGATACAGCAGCTGTTCCCCCACAAAGCACCCCCAGTCCCCCAAGGCAGCTGTGTAATCGCTTCCCCTCTTCCCACCACCACCGTCGCCCTCAAACCTCAATCTCCCGCGCCGTGCACAGAGGGTAAGCCCCCCGAACCTGACGTGTGGCAGTTTAATTTGTACCATAGGAATGTTATAAAATGTCATCCCTCAACATTCTGTCCCCATCACAGAAGAACAGAAGGTGCAGGCGAGAGCAACGTTCTATCCACTCATGGGGAAGGGAGGAGCCATCAACATGTCTTATAGGACCCTGTACATAGGAGCTGGTAAGGACCGCCCATGCTGTTACAAAATACTGTGATCTTTACTCAACATGGAACAAAGTCTCATCAGTCTTTCTCTCTCTGACAACCCACTGTAGGTGCTGACATGGATGTGTGCCTTACAAACTATGGTCATTGTAATTATGTATCTGGAAAACACGCCTGCATCTTTTATGACGGGGTAGGTTGTCTGTCCTGTTCGAGACACAAAGTATTCGAGACACAAGTAAATATTTTTCCCATTGCTATGACCTGATCTGTGAGTACTATTTGAAAGAAAAGTAGCACTACAGACAACATGACTGATGGTTTGTACCTGTGTGTAGAACACCAAGCACTACGAGCTGCTCAACTACAGTGAGCATGGGACCACGGTGGACAATGTGCTCTACTCCTGTGACTTCTCTGAGAAGACTTTGCCCAGCCCGGCCAGTGGCCTGGTGTCCAAAGTGCAGGGCATTGTCCGTAAGTAACACACACACACCTCAGCATATGTACACACACACACACACACACACACACACATACACACACACACACACCTCAGCATATGTACACACACACACACACACACTAGCAATTTAGCTGAGTTTGAACCCCCCCCATACCTCCTTTGTGCAACATGTGGGTGGGTGTATGCCCCATCACCTTAAACCTGTAGAGTCTTAGTGTGTGTGTGGTTTGACCAACCCTGTGTGTCTATAGGAGACTTGAGTGATGGTGCCCTCTTTCTTCAGGCCGCTGTAAGATGAGAGAGCAGCAGGAGGAGGGGACCGAGGCTGGGCACAGGACTGGTCTGATGCCATTGGGGGGAGTGATGAGCTGCCAGCCCCAGGGAGGACCCAGGCTCTCCTGCAACTGCAAAGCCAGCAGTTCCAGCCTGATCGGTGGCAGTGGGGCCGGCTGGGAGGGCACAGCGCTGCTCCACCATGGCAGCTACATCAAACTGGGCTGCATGCAGTTTGTCTTCAGCATTGTTGAGTTCGCCAGTAAGCAGTCCAAAGAAGAGGGATACACTGGCACTGCCAATACCACCCCCGCCAATACCACCCCCAACCAAGAGGGGGCAGACAAACAGACTATCAAACTCCACCAATTGCAACTCTGTGCCAAAGCCCAAACTCTCCCTTTCTCATCTATTCCCAGTCAAACCTAAGGGAAGCCTAAGGGGAGCCGGTTGTTACACAGGGAAAATATATATTTTAATTTATTTTGTTTATACATTTGCATGAAATTAAGTATTATCTCAAATCTCTTTATTTAGATTGACTGACTGAAAAGTATTTGTCACTTATTTTTGCCAGTCTAGTTATACATACATATACAGTACCAGTCAAAAGTTTGGACACCTCATTACAGGGTTTTTCTTTATTTGTACTATTTTCTACATTGTAGAATAATAGTGAAGACATCAAAACTATGAAATAGCACATGGAATCATGTAGTAACCAAAAAAAGTGTTAAACAAATTTGAAATTCTTCAAAGTAGCCATCCTTTGCCTTGATGACAGCTTTCCACACTCTTGGCGTTGTCTCAACCTGCTTCATGAGGTAGTCACCTGGAATGCATTTCAATTAACAGGTGTGCTTTGTTAAAAATTAGTTTGTGGAATTTCTTTCCATCTCAATGCGTTTGAGCCAATCAGTTGTGTTGTAACAGGTTAAAGGGGGTATACAGAAGATAGCTCTATTTGGTAAAAGACCAAGTCTATATTTTATGTCAAGAACAGCTGAAATAAGCAAAGAAAAACGACAGTCCATCATTATTTTAAGACATGAAGGTCAGTCAATCCAGAAATCTCAAGAACTTTGAAAGTTTCTTCAAGTGCATTGGCTCTCATGAGGACCGCCACAGGAAAGGAGGACCCAGAGTTGGGAGAGTCTGCTGTAGAGGATAAGTTCATTAGAGTTACCAGCCTCAGAAATTGCAGCCCAAATAAATGCTTTGGAGTTCAAGTAACAGACACATCTCAACATCAACTGTTCAGAGGAGATTGCATGAATCAGGCCTTCATGGTCGAATTGCCATGAAGAAACCACTACTGAAGGACACCAATAAGAAGAGACTTGCTTGGGCCCAGAAACATGGCCATTAGACCGGTGTAAATCTGTCCTTTGGTCTTAGTCCAAATGTAAGATTTTTGGTTCCAACCGCTGTGTCTTTGTGAGAAGCAGAGCAGGTGAATGGATGATGGAGGTGGTGTGGTGCTTTGCTGGTGACACTGTCAGTAATTTATTTAGAATTGAAGGCACACTTAACCAGCATGGCTACCACAGCATTCGACAGCAATACGCCATCCCATCTGGTTTGAGCTTAGTGGGACTATCATTTGTTTTTCAACAGGACAATGACCAACACACCTCCAGGCTGTGTAAGGGCTATTTGACCAAGGAGAGTGATGGAGTGCTGCATCAGATGACCTGGCCTCCACAATCACCCGACCTCAACCCAATTGAGATGAGTTGGTGCGCAGAGTGAAGGAAAAGCAGCCAACAAGTGCTCAGCATATGTTGGAACTCCAAGACTGTTGGTTCTCCATGAAGCTGGTTGAGAGAATACCAAGAGCATGCAAAGCTGTCATCAAGACCAAGGGTGGCTGCTTTTTGAAGAGTCTAAAATATTTTTTTATTTAACAATTATTTTGGTTACTACATGATTCCATATGTGTTATTCCATAGTTTTGATGTCTTCACTATTATTCTACAATGTTGAAAATAGAAAAACAATTAAGAAAAACCCTTGAATGAATAGGTGTGTCCAAACCTATGACTGGTACATTAACATTTTCTTATTTTTCAGACAGCTCATGTAGCCCAAACATTTTATTTTGTGATATTGAAGTTGTAGTACTCACACAATATTTGTTGCTACGTTTGCACCACAGGTAGCTAGCACACTTACATGCTTATACACACATTTGTATGTACAGTATATTAATGTAAATAGGATTGATTCGGTGCTTTTCAGTTGGATATCCTGTACATCAGTCTAGGCTGGTGGGAGGAGCTATAGGAGGATGGGCTCGTTGTACTGGCTAGAAAATATTTAAATGGAGTCAAGCGTGGTTTACATATGTTTGTTTGATACCGTTCCATTGATTCCATTCTAGCCATTACAATGATCCCGTCCTCCTATAGCTCCCCCACCAGCCTACACTGATGGACATAAACCATTGTGGTCGGTTTGTATAGTGTACAGTACCTCCCATGGACTCCTTTTGTGATATTTGGTAGTTTTGCAGAAAAGTTTGTTAAACACCTGTTCAGAGTCCTGTGTCCTCCATGCTGAATGGTGTAAATGGTGTCGGATTGTTTTAGCTCTTGTTTTAACACTCTTGTACTCTGTAAATAAGCGTTCTTTGTCTGTTTCTTCCTGTCAAAACAATGTAAATACAGAAAGATTTTTTTTAAGAACAAACTTAAAAATGCCTCCTTGTCCTGTTTTTTTTTATTACTTTGATACATGGGGTCAATGATCTAAAATGCTTTTCTTTCAGTAATGCATCGTGTTGTGAGTGAACTATCCAGAAGGTGGTGGTCGTGTACAGCTCTGTCAAAGGTAACAGTTGCAATATATGTAGGTCTAATGGTAAAACAATCTTTCTCGTATTTGACTATTTTTAACTGTTCCATGGCCCTTGCCCTGAGAGAGTAGAGACTCTGGTTTATCCAGTTGCGCAATCACTACAAACTCGAACCATCTTGTAGCTGATAAGAGGGCTGTGATATTTTCACAGGAGATCTCCCATGAGTCCAAATTAGCTTGCACACGCTCTTGAAAGCAAAGGTGTTTTCACACGGGAGACAAGGATGGCTACCTTTTTGCTTGTTGTCGGTGTAGTAGTCGGGATTGCATTTATTTACCCAGTGTTGTGGTTAAAGGACAAAGATGCAAAATCAAAACTGCATGGGAAAACTGTCATTGTAAATGGTAAATCATTTTTCAGTGATTTCAATTTCAATAGTGTTGGAATTTAAAGACCAAAGAGTTTAAAAAATATGTTTTTTGATCTTCCCTCCTGCATAAATTAAAGACTAATATCATAAATGTATATTATTCACCCTTACATGTCCTTTAATTGTTTATGCCCACTTACTCCAGGAAGTAACACAGGCATAGGGAAGATGACAGCACTAGATCTGGCCAGGAGAGGTGCTAGAGTCATCCTGGCCTGCCGCAGCAAACAGAGAGCTGAGGCCGCGCTCGCTGACATCAAGAGGGAGAGGAGAATGAACACTCTGACCATATAACAATAATGACCAGTAGTTTATGGCTAGTAATTTGTTTTTTCTGCAGCGGTTTTAGGATTTATTAATTATGATTTGTGTGTATGAAAATAATACAGTGACATAAATGTGTCCTGTGGGAGCAATGAGGTGGTGTTCATGCATCTGGATCTGGGCAGTCTGAAGTCTGTTCGCTCCTTTGCTGAAACCTTCCTAAAGACAAGTCGCAGATTGGACCTGCTCATCAACAATGCAGGTGTGGCTTGTACTGGTTGTTTGCAGCAATGCTACGACCAGCTTTCAATACACGTGATCTTATACGACACTATCACAACATGACATTGCTTTTAGTCATGTACAGACAGCCTTTTCCAGAGGGACTTGAAGTTAGTGCTTAATGAAGTTTCACAAGAGCCTGTGTACAGAGACTGAACATGCAGCCATGGTGTTGTAGGCTACACATTATGCTCCAGCCAAAAGAGCTTGCTGGACTGCTTTCTCAACTGCCCAAGCCCGCCAACCATGGCACGTGTAACACCTGTCCAATATTACCCATGTAATATCCCAATTCTGACACCAGTGTAACATCTTTGGAAGTGAGGCAGCTGGTATCATTTTTGGAAACTAAAATGTTAATATTTTCCTCCCTGTTGTCTCAGGCATTTACATGCCAGGCACCACAGAGGATGGCTTGGGGATGATGTTTGGTGTCAACCACATCGGTCACTTCCTGCTGACCAACCTGCTTCTGGACCGTTTGAATAAGTGCGGTCAGAGTCGAGTGGTCAACGTGGCGTCCGTGGGTCATAACTTCGGCACCATTGACTTCAACTGTTTGAACTCTCACAAGGAGGTGGGAGTTGGTGATTCGTTCATGGATGTCTTCACCACATACTGCAACAGCAAGCTGTGTAATGTTCTCTTCACCCATGAGCTAGCCAAGAGATTACACGGTACAAACGTTACCTGCTACACCCTCCACTCAGGTCAGTACACTACACCTCCGTATGTATGAAAGATTGTGCCCAAGTATAGATTGGAACGGCTTGTCCTGTATTGATCTGTTGAAATGCAGTATTTATTTTTGCATCCCCAGGTGGCTGAACAGTAAATGTATTGGCATGCAAAGTTTTAACCTACAGGGACATGTTTATTTTGTTTTTCAGGATCCATCAACTCTGAGCTGACTCGTGACATCAACAAGGTGGCCATGATGCTGATGAAGCCTTTTTTTCATGTTATTTTTCAAGGACACTGTGGCGGGGTCTCAGACCACCCTGTACTGTGCCCTGCAGGAGGGCCCGGAGCCCCTCTCTGGATGCTACTTCTCCAACTGTACAGTCAGGAACCTCTATCCAAAGGCCAGAGATGATGCGGTGGCCAAGAAGCTATGGGAAGTCAGTGAGAGTCTGAGTGGGCTATCATCTTATGAAACTCACTCTGACTCAGCAGTTTTAACTAACCAATATCCTGTATTTTTTCAAAACAAAACTGTACTTTTTTGGGGTATGCTTTATAAAATGTACGTACAAAGTATTCAGATTTTTTCCCACATTTTGTTACGTTACATCCTAATTTTTTGCAAATGTCCTTATGGGGGTACTGTGTGTAGAGGAAATGTAGGAAAAGTCAAGGCATCTGAATGCATCGTTTATGAATGAAGCGCTTGCTTTTTCTTACTTAACATTGATTTATGTGACATTTAATTATGGACATGTTTATATTCATATTTCTTACAATACAGTAAGTAAACCTAAACTGTTAAGAATGTTTGCTCTAGATTGTTTTATGATGGCTCAAACTGTACAATTCATAGCTTCTGCATCCTCCTAACAATTTGTCAGCCTAAATTAGAATTTAAAGGCAGCACTTATGCCTGCCCTGCAGAAATAGAGAGATTTGAGCATGAAAGCGTCAGTAGAAGAATCCAAGCAAAGCAAAGAAGCAAAAAAAAACTAAAATGTGTCTGTGCAGTCCAAGGGGGTGGGGTTTAGGCTTTCTCGGAACTCAACAGGAAGTAGAGCTCTTTGCGCAATAGAGTAACCATGAGAATAAGTGTGCAGTAAGGAATTGTGGAGTAAGCAGTGTGTTCTGTTAATTCTCTTTACTGAGTGTTGCACAGGATCTGAGCTCAATGGCCGTGTTTCTTCTTTTGGCTGGAGTGGTAGTGGTGGGCTATGTGATTTTTCATAATATCTTTGTCAAAGGGGCAGTATGCAAGAGCAATGTGAAACTGCATGGGAAAACTGTAATTGTAACAGGTGAGCCTGTTTTTGTCTTCTTTCTGTGTTTCCCTTCATTGACACAGGAGGAAAGTTCATGGCACTGTTATGTAATAATGTTGTGTAGATTTAATGTTCTTTGCCTATACATAATTTAATATATATAGCGTTCTTAAATTAATTGAACTTTGTTTATTATTTCATAGTTTTTAAAAACGTTTTCCCTGGTTATAAAACTCAAATCACTCTTTCTGCGGCAAGCTGTAGGGGAGACTGGGGGCAATTGTAACACCTTGAATTTCTCCAAACAGAAACAAACGAGTGATGAAACTCTCAGTAAATAGCCGTTTAGTTCTCTCCCTGCTTGAAGACTTTCAGGCAAATATCTCACTATTTGTTAGGGGTAAAGTGTTTTTTTCCCCACCAACTGTATTTTTCTTGTACTGTCCTGAGCGTTAATGTTTAAGTATTCAAACTAGCATAGTGATGAAAATGATCTGTTAGATAAATATTGACATGATTGACGTGTCACAATTGTTGTCTCTTGCTAGGCACATGAGGTGTTGTCATGGTTGGGGGCAATTGTAACTCGGTGTTAAAATGAACATGATCCAAACAACCAAATGATGGAGGGAAAAAAAGTGATTTAACTTTAGGATTTTAAAAATTATTCGAAACTAACATTAAATAGCCTTGGTGTAGAGTGGTAAATATGTTGTAAACAGATATCATTTGGGCACAATCAGACTATTCAGATGTTATGAGAGGAACCGAATGGCCATCCACAAATAGGGGTGTTACTGTAAGTATTGGTTATGTACTTAGAAATAATTGTTTGTTGCAAAATAATTAGATACTATATGTCTATAATATAATCATTCATAAACAATGTATTTGAAGTTAATGGAGTTTATTTGGTTTATTTTTTTGGTGTTACATTTCACCCTAGCTACTATTACAATTGCCCCTAGCACGGTGGCAAATGTAACATCCCGACTTTGCAGATTAAAATCAAGATTGTAATCTGACTGTTTTATGTACAGACCTATAAATGATATGAATGTTTAGGAGACTGATGTAAGTTCTTATATCAAAAAATGACTTGCATAGTTCAAGTGGTCTCTGAGCAATAAAGTAAAATACGTTTATTTTTTATATATATATATATATATTTAGACTATTTCTCCCGGTCTCCCCTACATTGCATTAATCCTACTAATACTAATTCTCCAGGAAGTAACACAGGCATAGGGAAGATGACAGCGCTAGATCTGGCCAGGAGAGGTGCCAGGGTCATCCTGGCCTGCCGCAACAAACAGAGAGCGGAGGCCGCTCTCGCTAGCATCAAGAGGGTGAGGAGAGATTCAACAATCTCTGACCCACTTTACATTAGCAGATTTTGTTATTATATCACAACCCTCATCTGGTCGCTGTGAAAAGAGGCATTTTGGAAAATGTTCAATGAAATTTGGACAGAGTAACAAAGAAATGTGTGTCCTGTAGGAGAGTGGGAGCAATGAGGTGGTGTTCATGCATCTGGATCTGGGCAGTCTGAAGTCTGTTCGCTCCTTTGCTGAAACCTTCCTAAAGACTGAGCGCAGATTGGACCTGCTCATCAACAATGCAGGTAAAGGAGGCTTGAGGAGGTGTTGTTGGACCTCTCTCTCTCTCTGGGTGTATCTCAATGGTCCTAAACTGCTTCCTTTCCCTCTACTCTATCCTTTATTTTCACTGACATGACAGGAGAAAGCAATACACCTGTCCTGTTCCTTTGCATCAATGCAGGATGAAGGAAAGGCTGTGAGGAGATGAGGCTACTAAAGACTATTAAGATGCACCCTGAACTCCCATCAACCTCCCATAGAAGTGATTATGGATGAATAATGGCTAGTTTCCATATTTCCTCTCAGGTATTTACATGCAGGGCAGCACAGAAGACGGCTTGGGGATGATGTTTGGTGTCAACTACATCGGTCACTTCCTGTTGACCAACCTGCTTCTGGACCGTCTGAAGGAGTGTGGTCCGAGTCGAGTGGTCAACGTGGCGTCCTTGGGCCATAATTTTGGCAAAATTGATTTCAACTGCTTGAGCACTCACAAGGAGTTAGGTGTTGGCAAGTCTGCAACGGATGTCTTTAACATATATTGCAACAGCAAGCTGTGTAACGTTGTCTTCACCCATGAGCTGGCCAAGAGACTGAAGGACACAAACGTTACCTGCTACAGCCTCCACCCTGGTCAGTTCTGCTAAGTCAGGCGTCCAATTTAATTTGACCATGTATATAACTTTTGAATGTAATGGTATCTGCAGTTTTCAAGTTAGTTCTTAGTTGAATTTAAAGTAGAATAAGATGACTAATGTTCCAGTCCAAGCTCTTCTCTGTCCTGGCACCCCAATGGTGGAACAAGCCTCCCCCTAATGTCAGGACAGTGGAGTCCCTGGCCATCTTCTGACAAAGTCTAAAAACCTATCTCTTTAAGTGATATGTTATTGTCTCACCTAGCTATCTTAAGATGAATGCACTAATGTAAGTTGCTCTGGATAAGAGCTTCTGCTAATTGACTAAAATATATATATATATTTTTTTATGGATGAATAACTCAACTCTAGTGCTTGTGTCTTTTTCTCCTAGGTATAATCGAAACTGAGCTGGGCCGTTACGCCAACTCTGTATTTTTAATGCTGTTGAAGCCCATCTCCATGTTGTTCTTCAAGAACTCTGTGGCGGGGTCTCAGACCACCCTGCACTGTGCCCTGCAGGAGGGCCTGGAGCCCCTCTCTGGACGCTACTTCTCTAACTGTACAGTGAGGAACCTCTATCCTAAGGCCAGAGATGACGCGGTGGCCAAGAAGCTATGGGAAGTCAGTGAGAGTCTGTGTGGACTCCTGTGAAAGCCTCCCCATGTGACTCAAGCTCTCCTCAGTGTGCAAGATGATTTTTGACATTTGAGTGGACTTGCCCTTTTAATCAATCAACAGTGTCAAAGAAATTCTAAAAGTGCTTACTCCGTGTGATTAGTATATAGGACTGATCTTGTGCATTAACTTCTTAAGTTCTTACCATAGGTTACTTAGGGTGTTCCACTCTGCCCTAGTAGATATATCTGGAACATAATTAAACGACCCACCCAAAACTGTGCATGTTGGAATCAATTCAAACATGAAGTGGCAAACAGGATGAAGAAGCATAGGCCTACTGGGCAATTCAAGACTTACGGAAATAAAGTATGTGTGCCTCAATGAGGCTGTTGTGTGTTCATTGGTTGTATAATAATTGTGCCAGCACTGAACAGTGCATCCATTCATATTTTAGATAATGTAATCCCGTGGTTATAGATCATGTGCATATGGCGGAGGAGCTGATGCTGTTTGTTGCCTTGATCATGTGCATTTGAATAGAAAACAAGGGGTGGAAAGAGTACAGATATATCTCACTCAAGTACTGTTACTTCAATACAATTTTTACTCAAGTAGAAGTCAAATGAATGGTGTAAAAAAAACTACTCAAGTAAAAAGTAGCTCATTTAATAAGTACTCCAAGTAAAATGAATTGAGTTACTTTTAAAATATAAACATTGACCTTGATAATTATCTAACTTTGCTAAGGTTACCTGATTATTGTTACACATTTTCCTTGCATTCAATTGAAAAGGGAATAGAGGCAATGAATGTAGAGTAGGAACTCAATTAATTTATTTCTGAATTATAACAAGTCACATTTGTATGTAAAATTATTAACATTTGAATATAAACATTCAAAGCAATTAAAATGTATTGATACATTTTTTTTTAACTATACAAAATAAAGTGCATAAACAAAGTTTCCAGACTTCAATATATTTCAGTCTCCAGAAATAAACATGTCTAATTCTTTCAACCATTCAGTCCCTCTCTCATCCTTCTATTACTTGTTACTTGTCAATGGGACCAGGTGACATTCACTCACTCACCCTTTCACCCTAACTCACTGCACAAACTCCCTCTTTTACTCACTCCCTCACCCTAACTCACTGCACAAACTCCCTCTTTCACTCACTCCCTCACCCTAACTCACTGCACAAACTCCCCCTTTCACTCACTCCCTCACCAGAACTCACTGCACAAACTCCCTCTTTCACTCACTCGTCATCAGTGGTGGAAAGAGTACTGAAATATCCTACTCAAGTAAATGTACAGGTACTTTAATACAATTTTACTCAAGTAGAAGTCAAATTACTGACTTTGAAAACTACTTAAAAAAGTACAAGTACTCAGAAAAACTGTTCAATTACAGTAACGAGAGTAGTTGCAATTAGTTACTTTACACCTCTGTAAAAAACATACGCTTGCAAAATATGTAATAATGTATGAATAATTTGTGATTGAGAGGCCTAAAGAGGAAGTAAACTACTACAGTGCCAACAAATGGTTTAGATTAGATTTACAGTGGTCACCAAACCATTCTTAGTCGATCACCAAACATTTCTTACGAAAAAGGCTTGCGTTCTCATTTGTTTTATTCGTTTCGCGCTGTAAGGGTAGTTGCACTTGATTCAGCAGCGCTAACGCCGGAAGGCAAAGTGTTCCCATGTTGAACCATTTCATGTGTCTCAAGGTATAACTCCGTCTACCCGGCAGGCTCAGAGAGCAAATCAAGTGCACTTATTGCCTACCGCTCGCCAAACAGATAGCTCAGATCACGGTGTCTGCAGTTTCCTTGCGCCATTGACTAGAGAGACTCAACGAATAGAGCAAATAGCTTTTGTTTTAATGAGTAAATTTATGTTTAAATTGTTAGCACTGTCAACACTTTGTTCAACAGTTTTATAAGCCATAAAACTTTCGGGGTTATTTGTCTTTTTTAATTTCGAGGAACAGTACACTTTCTCTGGTCATAGGAGTAACAACATTAATTGCTGCATGAGGCTAAATGTATGCAGTGCGAGTTGAGTCATCAGCTGGAACTGGAAGACTGTCCCATTTCCTCAGTTGAGGGAGGAAAAGAGGATGGACAGTGAGTCGGGTGAGGTGCAGCTTCACCGCTGATCCCTCCTTCCCCCCAGACTGACCATCAGATGCAGGCCATCTGTACAGTAATTTATTTTTATTTTTATTATGCTCACTCGGCTGTGCCTCGCAAGTAATACCACATATTATATATTACTAGTGTGATCATATAGGCCTACCTACATTTTTTAAATTTCAAAATGTCCTGAGAAGAACAACATTGGCAGGGCAATTCAAGCGTAGTTCATATGTAGTGATCATGTATTGCCATGTTTTTTAAATTCATGTTTAAAAAAAAATCTGAGATGTTGATCTCGGATTCCATTTTCAGGGTGAAAGTGATCTATGCCCTCAATATGGAGCCGATTTTCATGCAGATTACAAAAACGACATCTGGTGGAATATTTCCGTACTGCAGATATAAATTAAACCCGGAAGCTTTTGAGGGCGTAATAAAAACAGGGCGTAATAAAAACAAAAACAACACATGCAGTATGTTAGCCAGCTGAACTTTGATAGCTTTCAAACTAAATTACATTCCCGAATTCAGAAACAACGCTCGGTAATGTAATAATGTCGGTTTTGCTGTCTATTCTGGCAGTAGGGATTGCGTTGTATTTGATACTTTATTACAATGTGATCAGAGGATCAAGATGCACGAGCTCTGTGACACTTAAAGGAAAGACTGCTATTGTAACAGGTTAGTTAGGCACATTTTGTTGCCTTACTATGTGATGGGGACTGATTTAGTGTGCGCACGTTTTAAGTGCGTTCATGCTGAAGACCTTTACATTAAAATGTGTTTTGTTGTTCCCTAGGGAGCAACACTGGTATTGGAAAGGCTACTGCTTTGGATTTGGCCAAGAGAGGTGCCAGGGTCATCCTTGCCTGCCGCAGCAAACAGAAAGCTGAGGCTGCTGTCTATGATATCAGAAGGGTTAGAGGAGCCTTATTGATAACATAATAATCGAAATATTATGTTGTGGCATAGCCATCTCAATACATACTGATCAGGGATTTGTTTGCCCTGTGTGAAAATGTATGTTGGAAATCCACTGTTAGATTCCTGCTCTGTTCTGTAGGAGAGTGGGAGCAATGAGGTGGTGTTCATGCAGCTGGATCTGGGGAGTCTGAAGTCTGTTCGCTCCTTTGCCGAAACTTTCCTGAAGACTGAACTCCGACTGGACCTACTCATCAACAATGCAGGTATGGCAGAGAAAGAGGGAATGTAAACATTCATTCCCAATTCATAAAACACACTTTCTCTATTCAGTGAACCCTATTGAATCAAATGTGACACATCTCTTCTTACCCTATGGATAAAATAATACACACATTTTAAGACAAATATAGAAATACTTGGACATTATGTGTAGCCTTACTCCCTGTTTCTGGTCTCACTGTCTGTCACCTTGTATTTGCCTAGTCACTTTTACACCTACCTACATGTACATATTGAATTACCTCAACCTCATCATACCTCTGCACATTGACTCAGTACTGGTACTCCTTGTAAATAGACTCGTTATTGTTATTTTGTGTTACTATTTCCTTTTTTTTTAAGCAAATATTTTTCTTACTTTTTAATTCTACATTGGTGGGAATGGGCTCGTAAGTAAGCATTTCAAGGTACTCTCTATACCTGTTCTATTCAGCTAATGTGACCAATACAATTTGATTTGTTTCAGGAATGCTGGGGCCTGGCTACACTGAGGATGGGTTCGGCATGGTGTTTGGGGTCAACCACTTAGGCCACTTCCTGTTGACCTGCTTGCTGCTGGACCGGCTGAAGGAGTGTGGTCCAAGTCGTGTTGTCAACGTGTCGGCTCTCCTACACCGGCTAGGCTCTGTCGACTTTGCCCTGCTGGGTACCCACAAGGACCTGGTGCCAGGCCAGTCCACCTGGCATAACTTCAGGGCCTACTGCCACAGCAAGCTGTGCAACGTGCTCTTCACCCGGGAGCTGGCCAACCGCCTGGAGGGGACCAGCGTTACCACCTACAGCCTCCACCCAGGTCAGTAGCTCTCCACCTACAGCCTCCACCCAGGTCAGTAGCTCTCCACCTACAGCCTTCACCCAGGTCAGTAGCTCTCCACTTACAGCCTCCACCCAGGTCAGTAGTTCTCCACCTACAGCGTCCACCCAGGTCAGTAGCTCTCCACCTACAGCCTCCACCCAGGTCAGTAGCTCTCCACCTACAGCCTTCACCCAGGTCAGTAGCTCTCCACTTACAGCCTCCACCCAGGTCAGTAGCTCTCCACCTACAGCCTTCACTCAGGTCAGTAGCTCTCCACCTACAGCCTTCACCCAGGTCAGTAGCTCTCCACCTACAGCCTCCACCCAGGTCAGTAGCTCTCCACCTACAGTCTCCACCCAGGTCAGTAGCTCTCCACCTACAGCCTTCACCCAGGTCAGTAGCTCTCCACTTACAGCCTCCACCCAGGTCAGTAGCTCTCCACCTACAGCCTCCACTCAGGTCAGTAGCTCTCCACCTACAGCCTCCACCCAGGTCAGTAGCTCTCCACCTACAGCCTCCACCCAGGTCAGTAGCTCTCCACCTACAGCCTCCACCCAGGTCAATAGCTCTCCACCTACAGCCTCCACCCAGGTCAGTAGCTCTCCACCTACAGCCTCCACCCAGGTCAGTACCTCTCCACCTACAGCCTTCACCCAGGTCAGTAGCTCTCCACCTACAGCCTCCAGCCAGGTCAGTAGCTCTCCACCTACAGTCTCCACCCAGGTCAGTAGCTCTCCACTTACAGCCTCCACCCAGGTCAGTAGCTCTCCACTTACAGCCTCCATCCAGGTCAGTAGCTCTCCACCTACAGCCTCCACCCAGGTCAGTAGCTCTCCACCTACAGCCTCCACCCAGGTCAGTAGCTCTCCACCTACAGCCTCCACCCAGGTCAGTAGCTCTCCACCTACAGCCTCCACCCAGGTCAGTAGCTCTCCACCTACAGCCTCCACCCAGGTCAGTAGCTCTCCACCTACAGCCTCCACCCAGGTCAGTTGCTCCGTCTTGGAGAACCTAGAAGGGATCCTTCTTACTTTGTTTTACATTTGAGCTTTTCTGTAATCTATATGCAGACTGTTTGATGTTTCAGATGGCTAGTATGTGTCAAGTGTCTATTGTATAGTGTGTTTTTACACAGCAGTACTGCATTTGCAAAACATTGCAGACAATGTTGTTTATTCTATTCCATCCTATCCCATACTAAATTACCATTTGTCATTTAGGGGTCATTCACACTGAGTTTGGTCGCAACCTGAAACTATGGCAGAGGCTCTTTCTGGAGCCCATCTCTAAGCTTTTCTTCATGGATGCTGAGAGGGGAGCCCAGACCACCCTACACTGTGCCCTCCAAGAAGGGATCGAGCCGCTGAGTGGACGCTACTTCTCTTCCTGTGCTCTACAGGAAGTAGGCGCCAAGGGGCGGGACGATGCTTTGGCTAGGAAGCTGTGGGAGGTGAGTGAGAGGCTATCCAACCTATCCTGAGAGACTCTGATTCTAGCCATGGCAAAGATTTTGGAATATACTGACAAGATATTGAACTCTCCACTCTAACAATGTTAATCAATGTACGTGAAAGACTCTCTCTCTCTCTCTCTCTCTCTCTCTCTCTCTCGCTCTCTCTCTCTCTCTCTCTCTCTCTCTCTCTCTCTCTCTCTCTCTCTCTCTCTCGCTCTCTCTCGCTCTCTCTCGCTCTCTCTCGCTCTCTCTCGCTCTCTCTCGCTCTCTCTCGCTCTCTCTCGCTCTCTCTCTCTCTGACTAATGCCTTGTTATCACCAATGATGCCTTGTGACTTATGATTTTGCTTTGTATATTGGAATTCATTTCTTTCTCAATGTTATTAAATACTTACGTTCAGTTTCTAATGACCATTTCTTGATCTTAGTCAACAATGTCAGTTAATAGACTTTGTTAATAAACAAATGACAGTTGGAGTACGATGCCAGGTGATGAATATAGTTCATATAATGTCCTCCTACACCACTACTTCACATTTGTATTTTTGCACGGATGGAAGGAATTGAGTCCTCGCTCTCGCTTTGCCTATTCGGTCCCAGTGTCCTTTAACAGCACAGAGGGATAACACTTCAAGTGAACGAAGTCACTTTCCGATGAATGATGTGCCTTTTTGAAGGATGCCATACTACAGGCCCGAAGATGGACTTATACGACGTGCTTATTGTCTCACAATTTTCAGGGGAGGAATGTTTTCTGAAGAAGAAGAAGAAAGCGCTGTACTGATATATGTTTATACTTGTGTGGTTTTAATGAGAAATATTTACACTGGTTTTGTGGCACAATGTCATAGATTAGGGATTGATGACTAATGACTGAACTTTCCCACAGTTGTCAGCCAGGTCATTCATAACATTCACTGTGACTGGGTAGCTACACTTACATACTCACCATGAACTTGCAGAAACTGAAGGAACTGGCAGTCATTCTGCTCTGTCATTATGACACGTCATGTGTTCAGCACAGGGTAAGCAAAAGATAGGAGTACTACTTGGGTTGGGTTCCATATAGATGATAAGGATGAACTTTCTTCAGAGGTTACTTATTAAACAAACACAAATGTTATGTATACATTTCTGTTGAAACGCATGTGGTAACTTTTACAGGCTTTATCTAATCTTTAGCTTTCCATTAACTATGTGAATTGTGAAGATACAGTATGTTACACATTTCTTTTTTGAAATACTTTTTGTTTTTTGTTTTTAGATCACAACAGAATATATTACACATTTCAATCTATCAATGATATACATACAAAAATTATAATCTACCAACAATTTTATAGAATGGCAAATAGTCTTTCTGCTTCTGAATGAAAATATAGTATGTGTGTATGTCTGTGTGTTGTACAATGAACAGGTAGGTGTTCATGCCTCTGTGTGGCTGTCATGTTTTCCTTGTACACCAGGGGTCAGTAGCATATCACTGCTCTTGTAGAAACTGCAATTTACCAAGCTGTTCCTTCCTTGCAGTTGTTGCTTGGAGCAAGGTTGTCGAGGACCTTGACCTATGGATTATGTTCATTATGAACACTGATTATTAACACTGGTACACTTGAAAGCGAGGTCAGTTTTGTACGTTAAGAGCTTCGCTCATGTAATTACTCGGGAGGACAGTCTCTGGTGCAGGCTTCAACTTTAACCTCTGTTATGTGTGGGGAGACATGCAACTACTATCGATTTCGCTCGCTCGCTCGCTTTCTCAGGTGAATAGAGTGGGGGACGACAGACTGGCACAGTGGACTATAGGACAGTGATGAACTTCCTGTCCTGTTCTGTTCACCTCAGATCCAATAGTTATCAAGCCCCTCTCTACAGCCGCTGTACTATACTATCTCAGTCCACCGAAGAATTAACACAAGTAGGCAGTTCCTGAACACATTTCTAATTTTTTTTTGTCCTAATTTCTAGTGATGTCATGCTCTCGCTCCCATTCAGTGGCATTCTTTTTCAATTGTAATTATTTGAATCAGGTATTTAAGTGCCAAGCTGTAACAAACACCTGCCTGCCCAGTAGCTCTCCAGGACTGGAGCTGGAGACCCCTGTCCTACACTCTGCTTTCCTGTAACAGAGTGGTCTGTCTGTAATATTATTCCTCCTAGTCTCAGATCTGTAGCTAGTTGATAGGTATTCTATATTTGATAGGTATTCTATAGTTGATAGGTATTCTGTCACCCTCTCCCCTCCATGGGTTGAGAAACGAGGCATTGATGACCTGCTCTGTTCTTGCTGTTTACTGTGGACATACTCCCAAGCAGAGGCCAGGCGGCAGTACAGTACTTAGTGACTGGATTAGTGCTTCAATTAGCTAGCTATCAATTAACATAGAGGGCCCTGATTGATTTACATACTACAGGCCTGATTTACTGAGTGCATCTGTTATTTTCAGAAGACAATACAACATAAAATGCATTACAAAAAGATGACAATGGTGGAGAGAAGACAACTTTATATTTTTGGTGTAAAAAAACATGTATTTTTTCTCTTGCTCTTGTCTTTTGAAAATAACTGATGGAAACCTTGCACAGGGTGCTCAGCAAATCTATAAACACAAAGACAGAAGGTACTGTTATATCTGGGGAGTGGTGGATGTGTGGTGTGGTCTGTTCTATGGCAGAGCATTCAGGATGGAAAGAGTAGGATGAGGAAGAGTAGTGGACGGCCCCTGGATCCCTGAACCGTGGCATCCACATCACTCGGTATGTGCGCCGTGGCAACTCAGAGCAGCGGTTTCCTCGGCAACTGCAGGGGCCACATTGAAGTGACAAAAGACTCAGTTCTTGACATGCATGCGTGCTACTGCCTGCCTTTTATAAGTTCCTCAGATCTACCATGGATGGATGCCTTATGCTGAGGCAATGTGTTACTCTGGCTGTTGTTCTGCCGCATATGCTTTATATTTAACACACCTCAGAACCTAGACGTCCAATTGTTTATGTTAAGAGATGATGCTAGCATCATGCCATGTCAGGGACGCTTATTAGACCCAACTGAACCCATTGAACCCTTATGATCGCCTTCTTTGGGCATTATGCATACTATAAAATGTATAGAGAGAGTACAATATTGGTTTGTGTGAGTATGTAACATTTTGTGTGTGCATGTCTGGTTTATCAATGTTTTTAAGCTTTTTAGTTATTTTTAAGACTTGTGTGTGTGATCGAGGGAGAGATGTTGTGATGTAAAATTAATGGGAGTGTATGGTACTGGGAGCAGGGGGTGTGGACTTGGTACTGCTGGTAACTGTCAGGTAGGAGAGTAGCTCTGGTGATGGTGCCTGGCCTCGGTTGGTGGTTTGGAGCAACACTGGATTGTGGGTGGGTGGCAACAAAAGAGTGTTGGTTTATTCAAATTCAGACCTCTCTTCCTCAGGAAATGTGCATCCTTTCACACACCCTTCCAGCCCAGCCTTTATCTGTAACAGAGGAAGTCGATAGATAGAATCATCCTCTTGTGTCTTGTTATTTTCTAATCTGCTAATCTGTGATTAACGATGTTTACAAATATGATGCGCCGCAAAGTGTCAGAATCGCTGCTCACACCTTTCTCTGTCATATATAACCCCCCCCTCCCCTTCTCTGAGGAGGCCTACTGCTGTACACCGCGTCTCTGTTCTATATAACCCCCCCTTCTCTGAGGAGGCCTACTGCTGTACACCGCGTCTCTGTCATATATAACCCCCCCCCCCCCTTCTCTGAGGAGGCCTACTGCTGTACACCGCGTCTCTGTCATATATAACCCCCCCCCTTCTCTGAGGAGGCCTACTGCTGTACACCGCGTCTCTGTCATATATAACCCCCCCCTCCCCTTCTCTGAGGAGGCCTACTGCTGTACACCGCGTCTCTGTCATATATAACCCCCCCCCCCCCCCCTTCTCTGAGGAGGCCCACTGCTGTACACCGCGTCTCTGTCATATATAACCCCCCCCCCCCTTCTCTGAGGAGGCCTACTGCTGTACACCGCGTCTCTGTCATATACAGTGGGGAGAACAAGTATTTGATACACTGCCGATTTTGCAGGTTTTCCTACTTACAAAGCATGTAGAGGTCTGTAATTTTTATCATAAGTACACTTCAACTGTGAGAGACGGAATCTAAAACAAAAATCCAGAAAATCACATTGTATGATTTTTAAGTAATTAATTTGCATTTTATTGCAAGACATAAGTATTTGATCACCTTCCAACCAGTAAGAATTCCGGCTCTCACAGACCTGTTAGTTTTTCTTTAAGAAGCCCTCCTGTTCTCCACTCATTACCTGTATTAACTGCACCTGTTTGAACTCGTTACCTGTATAAAAGACACCTGTCCACACACTCAATCAAACAGACTCCAACCTCTCCACAATGGCCAAGACCAGAGAGCTGTGTAAGGACATCAGGGATAAAATTGTAGACCTGCACAAGGCTGGGATGGGCTACAGGACAATAGGCAAGCAGCTTGGTGAGAAGGCAACAACTGTTGGCGCAATTATTAGAAAATGGAAGAAGTTCAAGATGACTGTCAATCACCCTCGGTCTGGGGCTCCATGCAAGATTTCACCTCGTGGGGCATCAATGATCATGAGGAAGGTGAGGGATCAGCCCAGAACTACACGGCAGGACCTGGTCAATGACCTGAAGAGAGCTGGGACCACAGTCTCAAAGAAAACCATTAGTAACACACTACGCCGTCATGGATTAAAATCCTGCAGCGCACGCAAGGTCCCCCTGCTTAAGCCAGTGCATGTCCAGGCCTGTCTGAAGTTTGCCAATGACCATCTGGATGATCCAGAGGAGGAATGGGAGAAGGTCATGTGGTCTGATGAGACAAAAATAGAGCTTTTTGGTCTAACTCCACTCGCCGTGTTTGGAGGAAGAAGAAGTATGAGTACAACCCCAAGAACACCATCCCAACCGTGAAGCATGGAGGTGGAAACATCATTCTTTGGGGATGCTTTTCTGCAAAGGGGACAGGACGACTGCACCGTATTGAGGGGAGGATGGATGGGGCCATGTATCGCGAGATCTTGGCCAACAACCTCCTTCCCTCAGTAAGAGCATTGAAGATGGGTCGTGGCTGGGTCTTCCAGCATGACAACGACACGAAGCACACAGCCATGGCAACTAAGGAGTGGCTCCGTAAGAAGCATCTCAAGGTCCTGGAGTGGCCTAGCCAGTCTCCAGACCTGAACCCAATAGAAAATCTTTGGAGGGAGCTGAAAGTCCGTATTGCCCAGCGACAGCCCCGAAACCTGAAGGATCTGGAGAAGATCTGTAGGGAGGAGTGGGCCAAAATCCCTGCTGCAGTGTGTGCAAACCTAGTCAAGAACTACAGGAATCGTATGATCTCTGTAATTGCAAACAAAGGTTTCTGTACCAAATATTAAGTTCTGCTTTTCTGATGTATCAAATACTTATGTCATGCAATAAAATGCAAATTAATTACTTAAAAATCATACAATGTGATTTTCTGGATTTTTGTTTTAGATTCCGTCTCTCATAGTTGAAGTGTACCTATGATAATAATTACAGACCTCTACATGCTTTGTAAGTAGGAAAACCTGCAAAATCGGCAGTGTATCAAATACTTGTTCTCCCCACTGTATAACCCCCCCCTTCTCTGAGGAGGCCTACTGCTGTACACCGCGTCTCTGTCATATATAACCCCCCCCCTTCTCTGAGGAGGCCTACTGCTGTACACCGTGTCTCTGTCATATATAACCCTCCCCCCTTCTCTGAGGAGGCCTACTGCTATACACCGCGTCTCTGTCATATATAACCCCCCCCCCTTCTCTGAGGAGGCCTACTGCTGTACACCGCGTCTCTGTCATATATAAACCCCCCCCCCTTCTCTGAGGAGGCCTACTGCTGTACACCGCGTCTCTGTCATATATAACCCCCTCCCCTTCTCTGAGGAGGCCTACTGCTGTACACCGCGTCTCTGTCATATATAACCCCCTCCCCTTCTCTGAGGAGGCCTACTGCTGTACACCGCGTCTCTGTCATATATAACCCCCTCCCCTTCTCTGAGGAGGCCTACTGCTGTACACCGCGTCTCTGTCATATATAACCCCCCCCCCCCTTCTCTGAGGAGGCCTACTGCTGTACACCGCGTCTCTGTCATATATAACCCCCCCCCCTTCTCTGAGGAGGCCTACTGCTGTACACCGCGTCTCTGTCATATATAACCCCCCCCCTTCTCTGAGGAGGCCTACTGCTGTACACCGCGTCTCTGTCATATATAACCCCCCCCCCTTCTCTGAGGAGGCCTACTGCTGTACACCGCGTCTCTGTCATATATAACCCCCCCCCCTTCTCTGAGGAGGCCTACTGCTGTACACCGCGTCTCTGTCATATATAACCCCCCCCCTTCTCTGAGGAGGCCTACTGCTGTACACCGCGTCTCTGTCATATATAACCCCCTCCCCTTCTCTGAGGAGGCCTACTGCTGTACACCGCGTCTCTGTCATATATAACCCCCCCCCTTCTCTGAGGAGGCCTACTGCTGTACACCGCGTCTCTGTCATATATAACCCCCCCCTTCTCTGAGGAGGCCTACTGTTGTACACCGCGTCTCTGTCATATATAACCCCCCCCTTCTCTGAGGAGGCCTACTGCTGTACACCGCGTCTCTGTCATATATAACCTCCCCCCCTTCTCTGAGGAGGCCTACTGCTGTACACCGCGTCTCTGTCATATATAACCCCCCCCCCCTTCTCTGAGGAGGCCTACTGCTGTACACCGCGTCTCTGTCATATATAACCCCCCCCTCCCCTTCTCTGAGGAGGCCTACTGCTGTACACCGCGTCTCTGTCATATATAACCCCCCCCTCCCCTTCTCTGAGGAGGCCTACTGCTGTACACCGCGTCTCTGTCATATATAACCCCCCCCTCCCCTTCTCTGAGGAGGCCTACTGCTGTACACCGCATCTCTGTCATATATAACCCCCCCCCTCCCCTTCTCTGAGGAGGCCTACTGCTGTACACCGCGTCTCTGTCATATATAACCTCCCCCCCTTCTCTGAGGAGGCCTACTGCTGTACACCGCGTCTCTGTCATATATAACCCCCCCCCCTTCTCTGAGGAGGCCTACTGCTGTACACCGCG
Source organism: Salvelinus alpinus (assembly GCF_045679555.1). Taxonomy (NCBI): domain Eukaryota; kingdom Metazoa; phylum Chordata; class Actinopteri; order Salmoniformes; family Salmonidae; genus Salvelinus; species Salvelinus alpinus. Next base: position 27,848,918 of record NC_092106.1, on the reverse strand, counting down.
TCTCTGTCATATATAACCCCCCCCTCCCCTTCTCTGAGGAGGCCTACTGCTGTACACCGCGTCTCTGTCATATATAACCCCCCCCTTCTCTGAGGAGGCCTACTGCTGTACACCGCGTCTCTGTCATATATAACCCCCCCCCTCCCCTTCTCTGAGGAGGCCTACTGCTGTACACCGCGTCTCTGTCATATATAACCCCCCCCCTCCCCTTCTCTGAGGAGGCCTACTGCTGTACACCGCGTCTCTGTCATATATAACCCCCCCCTTCTCTGAGGAGGCCTACTGCTGTACACCGCGTCTCTGTCATATATAACCCCCCCCCCCCCCTTCTCTGAGGAGGCCTACTGCTGTACACCGCGTCTCTGTCATATATAACCCCCCCCTCCTTCTCTGAGGAGGCCTACTGCTGTACACCGCGTCACATCGCCCCACTGAGAGTTTCTAAACACCAATGGTGGGAAATAAAGTAGGGATTCCTTTAACTAGTAGGGATTCCTTTAACTAGTAGGGATTCCTTTAACTAGTAATTGAAATGGAGACATCATCAGTAATACGAATAGAGATCATAGAGGTCTGATTCTTTGTGAAGTTGATAAGTAAAAAGTAAAGTTGCTATCACACCAGATCCCTAATGTGTTTTTAATAGTCACCAGTGTTTTTAATAGTCACCAGTGTTTTGAGATTGTACTTTAGCTAGACTTGATCAGAGTTTGTATCTGAGTTTGTATATCGTGTAAAAGTTTCCCTGTTCTGTTCACGTTGTAATTAGCATAGCTCTTTCCCACTGTGTCTGGGAAAGAAACAGACGTGGCGAGAAGAAATGTTGCTTTCATAAAAGCTTCATAAACATACATTCAATCACACCACTTAGGTAAATGAACCCATTTCCCATTTTCTGCAATTTGCAGTAATCTAATGAGGTAAAATGTGGCTTGCTGCGCGGGACTGCCAGGGTAAAGGCAGCATACCAGGGAGGTTATTGCTGTAAAAGCTATCAATTAGGCAGAAACTATAGCATTTTGCAATTGGGTTACTAATTGGCAATTAGATACTCTGAAATAAGTGCATTGTCTTGTTTTACTTGTGTGATTTACTATGAGCTATTGAGGGTATTTACTAAAGGTGAACAGTCAATGCCATTGCAGGGCTGATAGTCCTTCAATGTGGTGTTCTCTTGCTTTTCAAATGGAAAAGGGAAAACTGGAATCCCTGTTCTACACTAAGGCTAGCCTATTTCGTTGGCTTGCTAAAGAAGAGAGGTCAGAGATACCTCAGTCATCAGGGCGTACTGCATATGATGGAGGACAGCATTAAGAAGCTGAATCCCCTTGTTGTGCGTCTGTGTGTGCAATCCGAAGACAAATTCCAATATCTCTCTAACATGGACACTAAAAGCTTTTGGATTGAACTGGGTTTAATTGTATACTGATATCTGTCTGTATTTCTTGCCGGCAGGCAGGTTGAATTGTATATCTGTATGTGTTTCTTGCTGGCAGGCCAGATGAATTGTATATCTGTATGTGTTTCTTGCTGGCAGGCCAGATGAATTGTTATTTTACTGCAGTCACTCTGTATTGTTCCCTACTCATCCACTTGGCATACAACACAATAGTATAGATATACAGTGCATTCGGACAGTATTCAGACCCCTTGCCTTTTTCCACATTTTGTTATGTTACAGCCTTATTCTAAAATGGATTCAATAAAAGCATTTCCTCATCATTCTACACACAATGACAAAGTGAAAACAGGTTTTTAGATTTTGTATTAAAAATAAAATGATTTACATAAGTATTCAGACCCTTTGCTATGAGACTCAAAATTGAGCTCAGGTGCATCCTGTTTCCATTGATCATCCTTGAGATGTTTCTACAACTTGATTGGTGTCCACCTGAGGTAAATTCAATTGATTGGACTTGATTTGGAAAGGCACACACCTGTATGTGCAGTTGAAGTCGGAGATTACATACACTTAGGTTGGAGTCATTAAAACTTGTTTTTCAACCACTCCACAAAATTCTTGTTAACGAACTATAGTTTTGGCAAGTCGGTTAGGACATCTACTTTGTGCATGACACAAGTAATTTTTCCAACAATTGTTTACAGACAGATTATTTCACTTATAATTCACTGTATCACAATTCCAGTGGGTCAGATGTTTACATACACTAAGTTGACTGTGCCTTTAAACAGCTTGGAAAATTCCAGAAAAAAAGATTTCATGGCTTTAGAAGCTTCTGATAGGCTAATTGACATAATTTGAGTCAATTGGAGGTGTACCTGTTGATGTATTTCAAGGCCTACCTTCAAACTCAGTGCCTCTTTGCTTGACATCATGGGGAATCTAAATAAATCAGCCAAGACGTCAGAATGTTTTTTGTAGACTTCCACAAGTCTGGTTCATCCTTGGGAGCAATTTCCAAACGCCTGAAGGTACCACGTTCATCTGTACAAACAATAGTATGCAAGTATAAACACCATGGGACCACGCAGCCGTCATACCGCTCAGGAAGGAGAGGCGTTCTGTCTCCTAGAGATGAACGTACTTTGGTGAGAAAAGTGCAAATCAATCCCAGAACAACAGCGAAGGACCTTGTGAAGATGCTGGAGGAAACAGGTACAAAAGTATCTATATCCACGTGAAACGAGTCCTATATCGACATAACCTGAAAGGCCGCTCAGCAAGGAAGAAGCCACTGCTCCAAAACCGCCATTAAAAAAGCCAGACTACGGTTTGCAACTGCACATGGGGACAAAGATCGTACTTTTTAGAGAAATGTCCTCATCTGATGTTTGGAGGAAAAAGGGGGAGGCTTGCAAGCCGAAGAACACCATCCCATCCGTGAAGCACGGGGTGGCAGCATCATGTTGTGGGGGTGCTTTGCTGTAGGAGGGACTGGTGCACTTCACAAAATAGATGGCATCATGAGGTAGGAACATTGTGGATATATTGAAGCAACATCTCAAAACATCAGTCAGGAAGTTAATGCTTGGTCGAAAATGGGTCCTCCAAATGGACAATGACCCCAAGCATACTTCCAAAGTTGTGGCAAAATGGCTTAAGGACAACAAAGTCAAGGTATTGGAGTGGCCATCACAAAGCCCTGACCTCAATTCCATAGAAAATGTGTGGGCAGAACTGAAAAAGCATGTGCTAGCAAGGAGGCCTACAAACCTGACTCAGTTACACCAGCTCTGTCAGGAGGAATGGGCCAAAATTCACCCAACTTATTCTGGGAAGCTTGTGGAAGGTTATCCAAAACGTTTGACTCAAGTTAAACAATTTTAAAGGCAATGCTACCAAATACTAATTGAGTGTATGTAAACTTATGAACCACTGGGAATGTGATGAAAGAAATAAAAGCTGAAATAAATCATTCTCTCTACTATTATTCTGACATTTCACATTCTTAAAATAAAGTTGTGATCCTAACTGACCTAAGACAGGGATTTTTTACTAAGATTAAATGTCAGGAATTGTGAAAAACTGAGTTTAAATGTATTTGGCTAAGGTGTATGTAAACTTCCAACTTCAACTGTATATACGGTCCCACAGTTGACAGTGCATGTCTGAGCAAAAACCGAGCCATGAGGTCGAAGGAATTGTCCGTGGAACGCCGAGACAGGATTGTGTCGAGGCACAGTGTGTACCAAAAAATGTCTGCAGCATTGATGGTCCCCAAAAACCCAATGGCCTCCATCATTTACTAAGAATTTGTTGTTAACTGACTTGCTTAGTTAAATAAAAATGAAAATCATTCTTAAATGGAAGAAGTTTGGAACCACGAAGACGCTTCTTAGAGCTGGCAGTCCGGCCAAACAGCAATGGGGGAAAAGGGCCTTGGTCAGGGAGGTGACCAAGAACCCGATGGTCACTTTAACAGAACTCCAGAGTTCAGACAACTATCTCTGCAGCACTCCACCAATCAGGCCTTTATGGTAGAGTGGCCAGACAGAAGCCACTCCTCGTTAAAAGGCACATGACAGCCTGCTTGGAGTTGGCCAAAAGGCACCTAAAGGACTCTGACCATGAGAAACAAGATTCTCTGGTCTGATGAAACCAAGATTGAACTCTTTGACCTGAATGCCAAGTGTCACATCTGGAGGAAGCATCATGCTGTGGGGATGTTTTTCAGCAGCAAGACTGGAAGACTAGTCAGGATCGAGGGAAAAATGAATGAAGCAAAGTACAGAGAGATCCTCAATGAAAATCTGCTCCAGAGCGCTCAGGACCTCAGACGGGGAAGAAGGTTCACCTTCCAACAGGACAATGACCCTAAGCAAACAGCCAAGACAACACAGGAGTGGCTTCAGGATAAGTCTCTGAGTGGCCCAGCCAGAACCCAGACATGAACCCAATCGAACATCTCTGGAGAGACCTGAAAATATCTGTACAGCGATGCTCCCCATCCAACCTGACAGAGCTTGAGAGGATCTGCAGAGAAGAATGGGAGAAACTCCCCAAGTACAGGTGTGCCAAGCTTGTAGCGTCATACCCAAGAAGACTCAAGGCTGTAATCGTTGACGAAGGTGCTGCTTCAACAAATTACTGAGTAAAGGGTCTGAATACTTATGTAAAATGTGCTATTTTTTTGTTTTTAAACATTTGCTAAAGTTCCTAAAAAAACAGATTTTGCTTTGTCATTATGGGGTATTGTGATATCTATTCAATCCGTTTTAGAATAAGGCTGAAACTTAACAAAATGTGGAAAAGGTCAAGGGATCTGAATACTTTCTGCATGCACTGTATGTAGTACTACACACTGTGGCTGGACCACAGAACACCAAGAGTTAGAGTGAGTCATAATAATATAGGCACATGATCCCCAGTTAGGCCACAGTAGAAGTTGACCTCTTGCCATGGACGAAAGCCACTCTGCATTGAATATGTGTTTGTGTCCGTCTAAAAGCACAGCCTACATTGCTAGAAGGGTTTTCTTTTCTTTCCCGAAGTTGTTCTAGTTTGGTGAAAAGGTTTAAATATGAATAGACAGACTTGAGATACTTTTCCTCTGAGTCCTTTATGCACCAACATCATTTATATGTGTAATGTTCAGCAGTGTTGTTGTTTTGTGAAAGGGTCCACTTAAGTCGCTTCTACAGACGGTCTTTCTACTGAAAGACAATGAAAGAATTTCAATTACGTGACGTAAATAACTTCGACTGGAGTGGGGTGAGTGAACGGGCCTCTTTTGACAGCTCAAGGCTGCTGTGTTTGTGTGTATTCCATTGGAAATTGATAGAGAAATTCTGAAGGAAGCATCGGTATCGATCAGGCTCTAATTGCACCTCTCTCTGGCTCGCTGAAGAAAAGCCTCCATCCTGGCAGGCCAGCACGGCTCAAAGCCAACCGTCATCTGTGCAATTAACACCAAGCTATGTTCACAATGCACTGAATGAACGTCTCAGCAGCAGACGCTTGTGTGTGTTTACCGCAGCAGCGCAGGAATCTGGGATATCTCAGTAACGCATGTTTGTTTGCAGAAGGTCATTGTTAGTTATTTTGTGAAAAAGAGGGTCGTGGTTGGGGGGAGGGGATACGCAGAGAGATGTCTAAAAACCACACAACCTCCAAAGAAGACTTTAAACATTAGCTGAGTGTTGCCCTGAAAACACAACCTGACAGCACAAGGTTTTTCCCAGGAGGTGCTCAGACATCTAATTACCGACAACGGTTAACTAACTCTCCTTGGCTCGGAGAGACTGAGACAGCCAAGGCAAACGTTTACTCAAATGGAAAAATGGAAAAATATATCAATCAAAAATCAGTCCCTCTTCGGAAAACACACAATAAGTAATGTCTCTTAAACCTTTTAATTTGCAGCTAATTGGCTGTAATTGCTGCAGCTGCTGTGGTCTCACTGGCTGGATCACCACACCGCTGCTGCTGCCCCTCAGTTTATCCACAAGTGCTTTTCTGTGGAGATTCATTCACCGGCGGAACACTGCTATGCCTGTCTCTTACATTTGTCAGGCCTATCTCGTTAGGAGGAACGTCCTCGACCATATGTGACGAGGGGGCTGGAGCGAAGGGTGGAGGGGGGTTGAGAGAGGGACTGCAGCTGAGTGACCTGACGTCCATGATGTCTGTTTGGGGGTCTAGAGTGCCCCTCAGGTGGGGTTTTGTAAATCTGATTAACTCTGAGACCTGTTTACAGAAACAACTATATAGGAGTAGTATGAGACTGGCGACCACAGCAGCTGATGCATCGAGTCTCTACGCCCACTCTCACCTGCTGCCCCAGAGACACAGTAATGCTCTTCATGTCTTATTGGAAAACGCATCTGGTTCATCCCTGAAATAAAAGATCAGGTGGTTTGAAATGATTAGATCTGCATTCTTTGTGGCTTGATTAAAGTGTGTGAGAGGGAGGACGTGGCACAGTTTGTGTCTACGCTCATGTCCTTTACTGAACATCTGTCTGTCTGTTGGGCTGTACTCAACAAGTGAGGGGGAGGGAGGTGCACTCCCGCACCCACTACCTCCCTCTCACGCCAACCCTGTGCTGCTGGCTGCTGGGAAGGGAACAGGCAGCAGACAGGACAGAGTGATCAATATCGGTCACTGGCTATTGATCGGGTCCTTATTGATCGGGATGGGCAGCGGGAGGCCAGGGGAAGGGAAGTCTGCTGATCCTCGTCCCAGCAATTGTTTAGGGTCACTGACAAATTCAATTGCCTATCAGGGACCGATCATGGGAACAAACGTCTGCTGTCGATACATGGGCTGTGCCCTGTGGTAGCTGTCACTCAGTATCACCCCCGCTTTGAGCATGGGGGCTTGGTCAGTAGGCCAGGGTGGGTGTTAGGGGGGACGTACTCATGTCCAGAAGTGATCCAGTCAGATTTTGAACATGTACAGTGCCTTCAGAAAGTATTCATACCCCTTGACTTATTCCACATTTTGTTGTGTTACAGCCTGAATTCAAAATGAATTAAATAGATTTGTTTTCTCTCACCAATACCCCATAATGACAAAGTGAAAACATGTTTTTAGACATTTTTGCAAATGTATTGAAAATTAAATACAGAAATATCTAATTTACATAAGTATTCACACCATTGAGTCAATACATGTTACAATCACCTATGGCAGTATTTCTGGGTAAGTCTCTAAGAGATTTCACCCCTGGATTGTACAATATTTGCCCATTATTCTTTTCAAAATTCTTCAAGCTCTGTCAAATTGGTCGTTGATCATTGCTAGACAACCGTTTTTAAATCTTGCCATAGATTTTCAAGCAGATTTAAGTCAAAACTGTAACTCGGCCACTCAGGAACATCCAATGTCTTCTTAGTAAGCAACTCCATTGTAGATTTGGCCTTGTGTTTTAGGTTATTGTTCTGCTGAAAGGTGAATTAATCTCCCAGTGTCTCGTAGAAGCAGACTGAACCAGGTTTTCCTCTAGGATTTTGCCTGCACATAGCTACATTCCGTAAATTTTTTATCCTGAAAAACTCCCCAGTCCTTAATGATTACTAGCATACCCATAACATGATGCAGCCACCACCACTGCTTGAAAATATGGAGAGTGGTACTCAGTAATGTGTTGAATTGGATTTGCCCCAAACATAATACTTTGTATTCAGGACAAACAGTTAATTGCTTTGCCACATTTTTTCAGTAGAACTTTAGTGCCTTGTTGCAAACAGGATGCATGTTTTGAAATATTTATATTCTGTACAGGTTTCCTTCTTTTCACTATGTCAATTAGGTTAGTATTGTGGAGTAACTACAATGTTGTTGATCCATCCTCAGTTTTCTCCTCTCACAGACATTAAACTCTGTAACTATATAAAAATCACTATTGGCCTTATGGTGAAATCCCTAAGCGGTTTCTCTGGCACCTGAGTTAGGAAGGGCGCCTGTATCTTTGTAGTGACTGGATGTATTGATACATCATCCAAAGTGTAATGAATAACTTCACCATGCTCAAAGGGATATTCAATGTCTGCTTTTTTTATTTTTTTAAAACGTCCCTGGCCTTTGTGGTTTAACCTGTGTTTGAAATTCACTGCTCGACTGAGGGACCTTACAGATAATTGTATGTGTGGGGTACAGAGATGAGGTAGTAATTCAAAAATCATGTTAAACACTATTATTGCACACAGAGAGAGTCAGTCCATGAAACTTATTCTGTGACTGATTTTTACTCCTGAACTTATTTAGGCTTGCCAGAACAAAGGGGTTGAGTACTTATTGACTCAAGACATTTCAGCTTTTTATTTTTTATTAATTTGTAAAAATATCTAAAAACATAATTTCACTTTGATCTTATGGGTGTGTGTGTGTGTGTGTGTGTGTGTGTGTGTGTGTGTGTGTGTGTGTGTGTGTGTGTGTGTGTGTGTGTGTGTGTGTGTGTGTGTGTGTAGGCCAGTGATACAAAATCTGAATTTAATTTATTTTAAATTCACGTTGTAACACAACAAAATGTGGAAAAAGTCCAAGGGTGTGAATACTGTACTTTCTGAAGGCACTGTAGGCTACAGCTGTGTGCAGACTGGAAAACACGAAGGGGTCAAACCTCTTGCTTGTAAACTCATGGATTTAGATTTTGTTGGTTGAAGCACAAGTTGTACAGTAATATCAGCGGTGACTTTCCTGAGCTGTAGCATAACATCTCCTGGGTCCAAACAGGGCAGGTAATCACACGTAGTTACAGCATTTAAAACCCCCACCAGATTGAGCTCTCAACTCGTCATGCACCTCTTTCTCCACCAAACCTCCTACATGTAATACTCTGTACATCACTGACCTTTTTTTTCCAATTCTGTGATTGTCAGAATGGGAAGGACTGTGTTTTGTATTGTAAACTGCTCAAGCTTCTAGTAAGGATTCTGCAATAGAAAGCACAGGACTCAGCAGCGAAACCACTCATGTGCAGTCAGTTTTATTTTAGGTCATATTGATGATTAGTTTGTCTTCTGTGTCGTCACTTGATGGGTCTACTGTCACGTTACTGGCATACGTCTGACTGTTGCCGTTGATGTTTGTCCAACCTAGTGTATGGATCTCAAACATATTGGACACCTCTACATTGCACATCTACAGTGAGGGAAAAAAGTATTTGATCCCCTGCTGATTTTGTACGTTTGCCCACTGACAAAGAAATTATCAGTCTATAATTTTAATGGTAGGTTTATTTGAACAGTGAGAGACAGAATAACAACAAAAATATCCAGAAAAATGCATGTCAAAAATGTTATAAATTGATTTGCATTTTAATGAGGGAAATAAGTATTTGACCCCTTCTCAATCAAAAAGATTTCTGGCTCCCAGGTGTCTTTCATACAGGTAACGAACGGAGATTAGGAGCACACTCTTAAAGGGAGTGCTCCTATTCTCAGTTTCTTACCTGTATAAAAGATACCTGTCCACAGAAGCAATCAATCAATCAGATTCCAAACTCTCCACCATGGCCAAGACCAAAGAGCTCTCCAAGGATGTCAGGGACAAGATTGTAGACCTACACAAGGCTGGAATGGGCTACAAGACCATCGCCAAGCAGCTTGGTGAGAAGGTGACAACAGTTTCTGTGATTATTCGCAAATGGAAGAAACACAAAAGAACTGTCAATCTCCCTCAGCCTGGGGCTCCATGCAAGATCTCACCTCGTGGAGTTGCAATGATCATGAGAACGGTGAGGAATCAGCCCAGAACTACACAGGAGGATCTTGTCAATGATCTCAAGGCAGCTGGGACCATAGTCATCAAGAAAACAATTGGTAACACACTATGCCGTGAAGGACTGAAATCCTGCAGCGCCCGCAAGGTCCCCCTGCTCAAGAAAGCACATATACATGCCCGTCTGAAGTTTGCCAATGAACATCTGAATGATTCAGAGGACAACTGGGTGAACGTGTTGTGGTCAGATGAGACCAAAATGGAGTTCTTTGGCATCAACCCAACTTGCCGTGTTTGGAGGAGGAGGAATGCTGCCTATGACCCCAAGAAACCATCCCCACCGTCAAACATGGAGGTGGAAACATTATGCTTTGGGGGTGTTTTTCTGCTAAAGGGACAGGACAACTTCACCGCATCAAAGGGACGATGGACGGGGCCATGTACCGTCAAATCTTGGGTGAAAACCTCCTTCCCTCAGCCAGGGTATTGAAAATGGGTCGTGGATGGGTATTCCAGCATGACAATGACCCAAAACACACGGCCAAGGCAACAAAGGAGTGGCTCAAGAAGAAGCACATTAAGGTCCTGGAGTGGCCTAGCCAGTCTCCAGACCTTAATCCCATAGAAAATCTGTGGAGGGAGCTGAAGGTTTGAGTTGCCAAACGTCAGCCTCGAAACCTTAATGACTTGAAGAAGATCTGCAAAGAGGAGTGGGACAAAATCCCTCCTGAGATGTGTGCAAACCTGGTGGCCAACTACAAGAAACGTCTGACCTCTGTGATTGCCAACAAGGGTTTTGCCACCAAGTACTAAGTCATGTTTTGCAGAGGGGTCAAATACTTATTTCCCTCATTAAAATGCAAATCAATTCATAACATTTTTGACATGCGTTTTTCTGGATTTTTTTGTTGATATTCTGTCTCTCACTGTTCAAATAAACCTACCATTAAAATTATAGACTGATCATTTCTTTGTCAGTGGGCAAACGTACAAAATCAGCAGGGGATCAAATACTTTTTTCCCTCACTGTATGTTTACACAGTGGCTGTGTTCCAAATGGAACCCTATGGGCTCTTGTCAAGAAGGCTGTGTTTACACAGGCTGCCCAATTCTGATCTTTTCCCCAATTATTAGCAAAAAAGCTGATCTGATTGGTTAAAAGACCAATTAGTGGAAAAAGGTCAGAATTAGGCTGCCTGTGTAAACACAACCATGGTATTATAGTATACAGGGAGTAGGGTGTCATCAGGGACACATTGACGTTTATATGACTTCTACGTCTCGTCCCCAGCTGGGCTGACTGTCCTGTATCCTCTGCCAGCGGAGAGCGGCAGGCAGACAAACGGATAGTAACGTCGTGGCTCGGAATTAAGTGTGACTCGGGGCACTTCGTTAACTAATTACTGAAAACAGAAGCCCTCGTTTTTTGCACCTCCCCCCACCCCCTTTCTCACACACCCAAACATCCCATCAACATCCCCTCCCTCCCCTCCCGCCTTGTGCTTTTGATAAGGCTTGCACCCTTGTCAACAAACGCGTATTTAATTAGTGTTGATTGTTGTTAGCGTGTTCAATAGTTATTAATTAGGCCGGGGAGGGGCCCCAGCTCGTCTTGATTGCATGCCTGGAGCTGTGTGACACATTGTGCCGTTTCACACTCCACAGTGACAGAGACATACGCTACCAACGCTGTGAAAATAGAAAAGAGAGGGAAGGAGGAAATGAGAGGGGGTCATTTTCAAGGATTAGTGTGCTTAGTCTAGCACCTAGCTATGTAAACCGGGGGAGCTATAGGAGGACAGGTTCATTGTAATGGCTGGAATGGAACAATATCATATAACATATGGAAATCACATGTCTGATTGTAAACAGAAAGAATGTTGCATTATTGAGAGCAAGGGCATGATGCTGGAACATAAATTCATCCCAGTTATTTGTAGAAAAAGGCACTTGCCACCATCTACAACCTAGGCTCCACAATCTACAGTCACAGTCATTTCATTTATCTGGCTATTTTGGCAAGTTTATCTCTCGAAATATCAACTTATATAAAAAAGTAATAAACTACTACGAAAATCTAACCACCATCAGAATCTGATAACAACAAAAAAGCTAACTACTGTATGTTTGTTCTTGGTTGAGATCATGAATTTGAACACAGCAGTCAATTCAACTTAATTCTTAAGGTCCGATGCAGTCATTTGTTATCTCGATATGAATCCATTTATGTGTAACAATTAAGACAAGGTAACTTCTAAAGTATTATAATTTTTGGGGAATTGTCTGTGATTGGTCCTAATTGGAGGGACCTAATGGAAGGGATATGTAACCCGGATATGTAACCTGTTATTGGCAGAGAAGTTTGAAACTGTTTCTTATTGGTCTTTTAACTTACACTGCCATGTGATGTCGCCAGTCAGGCCAAAACTCCACCCTAGCAAAACGAGCAGAAATTTCAGGCTGCCTTTTCAAACAGCTCTTACACTGAAAGGGTATTATCATAAATTTCACATTTCACAGTATTATTGCAACCTCATAGTGTGGAAATATACACTGAGTGTACAAAACATTAAGAACACCTGCTCTTTCTATGACATATACTGACCAGGTGAATCCAGGTTGAAGCTATGATCCCTTATTGATGTCACTTGTTAAATCCACTTCAATCAGTGTAGATGAAGGGGAGGAGACAGGTTAAATAAGGATTTTTAATCCTTGAGACCATTGAGACATGTATGTCTGCCATTCAGAGGGTGAATGGACAAGACAAGTGATTTAAGTGCCTTTGAACAGAGTATGGTAGTAGGTGTCAGGCGCACCAGTTTGTGTCAAGAACTGCAATGCTGCTGAGTTTTTCACGCTCAACAGTTTCTCGTGTGTATCAAGAATGGTCCACCACTAAAGGACATTCAGTCAACTTGACACAACTGTGGGAAGCATTGGAGTCAACATGGCCCAGCATCCCTGTGGAAATGCTTTCGACACCCTGTAGAGTCCATGCCCTGAAGCTGTTCTGTTGGCAAAAGGGGGAGTCCCAGTCCTCTACTAGGCTGGGTCAAAAATAATTCTAAGCAATCTAATCTTCACATAAGGTGGCACTGCTCTACATAACATTCCATTTCTCTCTGGATGTTTGTTTATGAACACATGCATCTATATGTATATGATGAGGTAGCTCCACAGATGTCATGTGTGTTTATGTATATGATGAGGTAGCTCCACAGATGTCATGTGTGTTTATGTATATGATGAGGTAGCTCCACAGATATCATGTGTGTTTATGTATATGATGATGTAGCTCCACAGATATCATGTGTGTTTATGTATACGATGTGGTAGCTCCACAGATAGACGACTGGGCAAAAAATATAATTTCCATTCTGTGTGCCTCAGGAATTGTCTCGGGGTTCATTCTAAACTTCTGCAGTAGGGTGCATTTCCTGCTGTTCAGCTGAGCATATACCCTCATTCGGAGGCGGTGAGCAGCTCTGCCTATTAAAATGTAAATTCCCTCTCGGTGCAGTGGTGGCAGCAGCAGCAGGCCCAGACTGTGGAACTCAGTGGGGGAGGAGGGGAGACCTGGGTGGGGGTGTGATGGGGGTACAGGCGTGATCTATATTTCTATATTTCACTCTTTTGCTCTACTCTTCAGATAGGCAGGTTGACTGTTGAATGTAAAGCTGCCATAGCCAGTCTTCATTACAACATGGCTGATAGACAGGTGACTCTTTATAGTGCATTCGGAAAGTATTCAGGACCCTTTCCACGTTCTGTTACGTTACAGACTTATTCTAAAATGGATTAAATTAACATGTTTTTTCATCAATCTTCACTTAATACTCCATAAAGCGAAAACAGATTTTTAGAAATACCTTATTTACTTAAGTATTCAAACTCTTTGATATGAGACTCAAAATTTAGCTTAGGTGCAACCTGTTTCCATTGATCATCCTTTAGTTGTTTCTACAACTTGATTAGAGTGCACCTGTGGTAAATTCAATTGATTGGACATGATTTTTAAAGGCACACACCTGTCTATATAAGTTCCCACAGTTTACAGTGCATGTCAGAGCAAAACCAAAGCCATGAGGTCGAATGAATTGTCCGTAGAGCTCCAAGACAGGAAGCTGCCAGTGTGTTGTGAATATTGGAATATATTTTTGTATTTTCAAATTTTATTTCATGTTTTGTGCTTCAGGTGCTTCATTGAACTCAATGCCTTGCACGTTTTGTATTAGATTGAGGCACCTGAAGTTTTCCATGCATTCGGGAAATAGTATGATGCCTCATACCAGTCACTAGATGGAGCTGTGAACCTATAGGACCCCGTAGAGAAATCTTGCATTGGCTCTGTTATTTTCAGAGCGGGGATCTCTATGCCCCTATAGACAAGAAGAGAATACATTATAGCGCTTTTATACACACAGAAAAAGTGTTAAATATAATGCTTTAGGGTGTTTCTGGACATATGATTGCATTTATTTCTGTGATGACAAAACACATTGTGTTTCCAACACACAACTATTTTCGACATTCATGACTCATTTAAGCATATGAAATACCTTTCAAAATTACTGTTGTATTATCATTTTTTATTTATATGATGTAGTGTACATGGTGTAATGCTGCTTAATTTTTTTCTATGTGTCAGTGGTTCTCCTCCAGTGTCTCAGTGGTTCTCCTCCACAGTGTCTCAGTGGTTCTCCTCCACAGTCTGTCTGGTTACTCTCCACAGTGTCTCAGTGGTTCTCCTCCACAGTGTCTCAGTGGTTCTCCTCCACAGTGTCTCAGTGGTTCTCCTCCACAGTGTCTCAGTGGTTCTCCTCCACAGTGTCTCAGTGGTTCTCCTCCACAGTGTCTCAGTGGTTCTCCTCCACAGTGTGTTAGTGGTTCTCCTCCACAGTGTCTCAGTGGTTCTCACCCACAGTGTGTCTGTGGTTCTCCTCCACAGTGTCTCAGTGGTTCTCCTCCACCGTGTCTCAGTGGTTCTCCTCCACAGTGTCTCAGTGGTTCTCCTCCACAGTGTCTCAGTGGTTCTCCTCCACAGTGTGTCAGTGGTTCTCCTCCACAGTGTGTCAGTGGTTCTCCTCCACAGTGTGTCAGTGGTTCTCCTCCACAGTGTCTCAGTGGTTCTCCTCCACAGTATCTCAGTGGATCTCCTCCACCGTGTGTCTGTGGTTCTCCTCCACAGTATCTGTGGTTCTCCTCCACAGTGTGTCTCTCTGTGTCCAGTGAGGAGTAATGGAATTAATGAACCAGGCCAGCTCTTAAACATCCTGACACCCGGCCCACTTTGATTTGACTGTTGTTGCTGCCTTCAGCCTAGAGTTGCACATCTGCCAGCTGACAGTGCTGCAGAACTGCTGGAGTAGTCACTGGGTTTTGAGCACCAGTCTACAGCACACAACATAGCTAGCCAGTGTATCATAATCCTCTGCTGCATTTTGTGCTTTGCTCAATTCATTTAGTAGAAAGATGGTTGCACTCAAATAGTAGCCGTGTAGGACACAGACAAATCAGATCAAATTGTATTTGTCGCGTACACAGACTTGCAGATGTTATTGCAGGTGCAGCAAAATGCTTGTGTTTCTAGCTCTAACAGTGCAGTACTACCTAGCAATACAAATACAAAAAATAACAATACACACATAATCAAGAAAAGTTAAGAAATATCAGAATGAGAAATATCAGAGACCAGAATATATACAGTACCAGTCAAAAGTTTGGACACACTTACTCACACTTACTTTCTTTTCTTTTTTACTATTTTCTACATTGCAGAATAATAGTGGAGACATTAAAACTATGAAATAACACTTATGGAATCATGTAGTAACCAAAAAAGTGTTAAACAAATCAAAATATATTTTAGATTTTCCAAGTAGCCACCCTTTGCTTTGATGACAGCTTTGCACACGCTTGGCATTCTCAACCAGCTTCTTGAGGTAGTCACCTGGAATGATTCCATATGTGTTACTTCATAGTTTTGATGTCTTCACTGTTATTCTACAAAATCAAGAAAAACCCTTGAATGAGTAGGTGTGTCCAAACTTTTGACAGCCATTTTCAGGTCTCTCCAGATATGTTCGATTGGTTCAAGTCCAGGCTCTGGCTGTACCACTCAAGGACATTCAGAGACTTGTCCTGAAGCCACTCCTGCGTTGTCTTGGCCTTTTGCTTAGGGTTGTTGTCCTGTTGGAAGGTGAACCTTCACTCAAGTCTGTGGTCCTGAGTGCTCTGGAGCAGGTTTTCATCAAGGATCTCTCTGTACTTTGCTCTGTTCATTGTTCCCTCGATCCTGACTAGTCTCCTAGTCCCTGCTGCTGAAAAACATCCCCACAGCATGATGCTGCCACCACCATGCTTCGACGTAGGGATGGTGCCAGGTTTCCTCCAGATGTGACGTTTGGCGTTCAGGCCAAAGAGTTCAAACTTGATTTCATCAGACCATAGAGTCTTGTTTCTCATGGTCTGATAGTCTTTAGATGCTTTTTGGCAATCTCCAAGTGGGCTCATGTGCCTTTTTTACTTGAGTGGCTTCCGTATGGCTACTCTACCATAAAGGCATGATTGGTGGAGTGCTGCAGAGATTGTTGTCCTTCTGGAAGGTTCTCCCATCTCCACAGAGGAATTCTAGAGCTCTGTCAGATTGACCATCGGGTTTTTGGTCACCTCCATGAACAAGGCCCATCTCCCCTGATTGCTCAGTTTGGCCGGGCGACCAGCTCTAGGTAGCATCTTGGTGGTTTCAAAGTTCTTCCATTTAAGAATGATGGAGGCCATTGTATTCTTGGGGACCTTCAATGCTGCAGAATTATTTTCTTACACTTCCCCAGATCTGTGTCTCGACGCAATCCTGTCTCAGAGCTCTATGGACAATTCCTGTGACCTCATGGCTTGGTTTTTGCTCTGACATGCACTGTCAACTGTGGGACCTTTTATATAGACAGGCTTGTGCCTTTCCAAATCATGTTCAATCAATTGAATTTACCGCAGGTGGACTCCAATCAAGTTGTAGAAACAATTCAGAGATGATCAATAGAAACAGGATGCACCTGAGCTCAACTTCGAGTCTCATAGCAAAGGGTCTGAATACTTATGTAAATAAGATATTTCTGTTTTTTATTTTTAATACATTTGCAAAAAAAATCTAACATCCTGTTTTCTCTTTGTCATTATGGGGTATTGTGTGTAGATTGCTAAGGAAATGTAATACATTTTAGAATAAGGCTGTATATACACAGTGGCATCGGACAGTAGTCAGACCCTTGACTTTTTCCACATTTTGTTAAAGAAATGATGGACTGTCGTTTTCTCTCTGCTTATTTCAGCTCTTGTTACCTTAATATGGACTTGGTCTTTTACCAAATATGGCTGTCTTCTGTATACCACCCCTACCTTTTCACAACACAAGTGGTTGGCTCAAATGCATTAAGAAGGACTGAAATGCAACAAATTAACTTTTAACAAGGCACACCTGTTAATTTGAATGCATTTCAGGTTACCTCATGAAGCTGGTTGAGAGAATGCCACGAGTGTGCAAAGCTGTCATCAAGGTAAAGGGTGGCTACTTTGAAGAATCTCAAATATAAAATATATTTTGGTTTGTTTAACATGTTTTGGGTACTAGATGATTCCATGTGTGTTATTTTGTAGTTTTGATGTCTTCACTATTATTCTACAATGTAGAAAATATTAAAATAAGGAAAAACCCTTGAATGAGTAGGTGTCCAAACTTTTGACTGGTACTGTACCTTTTTAATGGTGTGTTTTGTATATAAACATTAATAAAGTGACAAGTGTTCAATGACTAGAATACTGTACATATAAAGTGGGTAAAACCATATGTAATCATTAATAAAGTGACCTTTGTTCAATGTACGTAGGTCAGCAGTCTGTAAGGTGCAGGATAGAGCACCGGGTGGTAGCTGGCTAGGACAGTGACTAAGGCTAGTGGTGACTGTTAAACAGTCTGATGGCCTGGAGGTAGAAGCTATTTCTCAGTCTCTCGGTCCTGGCTTTAATGTACCTGTACTGTCTCCTCCTTCTAGATGGTAGGGGGTGAATAGGCTGTGGCTCGGGTGACTGAGGTCCTTGATGACAGCAAGCATGTCAGGGTTTAGTAATATGCTGAAATGGGCAGTATGTGTGTGTTAGGGGATCAGTGGCTATGGTATTCACTTGGCATGCTCTGCTGTCCATTGTTTTACAATAAGTAGCATTGATTTAGCAGTTACTAGCTGATTTATGCATGGCAAAGGACAATGTAATGTCTCCTATGCCTCCTGCTCTTTGAGTGCTGCTGAACGTGACAGAGTCCTCACTGTGACAATGGCTTCTTTGTTAAGGACATCCTCTTACCATTTTAACCAATGCATACTCCAAAGCCTGATGATGTCTTGGATGGGAATATCACTAATCCAACTAACATGCCTATTTTCAGAACATTTTCTGTTAAATTAAAATTTATGAAGGCTACAAGGTGCAACAAATCCAGTTCTATACAGTTTTAATTAAATCTGCCCCTCTGTGTGGTCTTAGTCACCAATAACTGTTTATTTAAACTCACCATAATGTGGAAAGATCTGTGTGAGAATGGCTTTTTCAATAGGGATTAGCCTACACTGACAGGCCATACGGTCTCCTATAGCAGCCATGCTGTACTGGAGAGGGACGCATGGTCTGATTGGTGAACATGTTTTCTTAGGGTTGTTCAGTGTGGGCATTCAATAAGCAGAGAAATTACTCTGGTCAGTCAAATTCTTATAATTTCTGTGCACTGCAGATGTAGTATCAGAGACACAGCAGTTGTAGACAATAGACATAACTGCTTCTTGGAGTGGGTTTTGAAACGCCCAAGCCCCATCACCAGAGGTAAGTGCCCCACAAAATGCTGTGCATCCCTCTCAAAATGAAATGGTTTTTGCCCTTTCAGGGAGACAGAGGAGTTCAAAATTGTTTGCCTGTCTTCTCCGGCAAAAATAATTCAGGGTCCAGCCAATTGACAGACCCATTGCAATTTAAAAGACGCCTCAAAGCATCTTTTAAGTAATAAGAAGTAGTTTTAGAAATGGCAGTTAGACTAGGCCTATTTCGAAAGGGCCTCCATTCTGTGTGAAATGGTGCATTCAGCAGACAGGCGAACGTACCGACCAAAAAAAGAGAGGCTGAATGATTCTCAGGCCTTTTGAACCTGGAGTTCAAATATCATTGTGAGAGCGTCTCTCCGAGTGGTAGTCACCAAATTCTGCTGTTATTGCTGATTGAAAAACCACAAGGACCCTCATAAAAGCACTGCTTGTGCCCTAGAAAAATGATATAAAATACTCCTCTGTCCTTTCTGTCAAAATGTTGTGTTTCACATTTGCAGTTCACTGCACCCAGACTCACAACACAATTATTTCATATAAAAAAGAGAACTGGGACTTTATGGACAAAGCCATTTGATTTAAAATGACAGATACTAAGGCACCATCTATACACTCCTGAAGGACCTTGAATCATATTTTTGTACGATGAACCTTTTCGACCACCTTTTGGTCAACATTCTTTTGTTGGTGTAGTAATTTGTGTGTTGTAATTTATCCAGTATATTGATTGTGTTGTCTAGTATGGGACAGGTTTTTCATGGACTGCTACCATTATGTTAAAGTGCCCCTCCACACCCCAGATGTTGATCATCAGTTTACACTGATCAGAATGTTTTGTACAGATTTGTGTAGTGTCTCCCAGTCCAGCACTTTGTCGAGGCCACTGTTCTGGCCAATCATTTTATCAAATTGAAATTGAAATGTCATATTTCACCAAGAGTACCGCTAACAATGTTCAACTGTTCCCAGTGTAGTTGGAGAAGTGTTTGTGGTTGAAGTTGGTTTGAGGTGGACGCAGAATAAGCCTTGCCTCCCATTATGAGCTTTTCCTCGACCCGTTCCCTTAATAATGCTGTGTGTGGGGTGGGATACTGTCAATAATCCACCCCCCCCTACACACACACACACACACACACACACACACACACACACACACACACACACACACACACACACACACACACACACACACACACACACACACACACACACACACACACACACACTCATGCTCCTTCCTGAGTGGCGCAGCGGTCTAAGGCACTGCATCTCAGTGCTAGAGGCGTCACTACAGACCCTGGTTCGATTCCAGGCTGTATTACAACCGGCTGTGATTGGGAGTCCCATACGGCGGAGCACAATTGGCCCAGCATCGTCCGGGTTTGGGTTTGGCCGGGGTAGGCCGTCATTTTAAGTAAGAATTTGTTCTTAACTGATTTGCCTAGTTAAATGAAGGTAATTTTTTTAATCTTTTAAAATAAAATCCCTACCCTCACCCCATTCCTCCCGAATGAGGCAAGACTCCTGGTCGCTCTGCGCAGTTAAACACGTTGTGATTTATTGTGCTTTAATTTGGACGCCCCCTCCATTGTTTTGCGGCACGACGTGCAGGGCTGCCCCGCTGACAGTAATTTCTGTCGGTCGGTGTTGATTCTGCCTGAGCTAATGGCACTCTCTTTCTACTCCCCTGTTTAGCCTGAATACGACAACCGATGATGTGTTTGTGTGTATGCGGCTGTGTGTGTGTGTGTGTGTGTGGTAGTAGGAAATAAACAGCAGTTCCTATTTACCCTGCCAATTTCACTTGACGGCGCTCAGCGAGGCGTATTGAAATGAACCGGGCCCCTGTCTAATATGTGTGAAAGGCTGGGGGCCGGCGGTGGCAGAGATAGATTGTAGCAGGCAATTATGCCGGTCCGGCTTCTGATTAGAGAGCGGCCAACTCGCCGTCCTCTCCCCCAGCCAGCCTTACTACTGCCTCTTATCGTGATGAGGGCGCAGATTGGGCCAGACATTGTTTGATTGCTTTCAGACATGTTTTCTAAATCCAACCGCCACAGAGCAGCGGTGGCTAGCCAGACCATTTCCTCACACACTGCCTGCCTACTTGGCTGGCTCACTGTAATGTAACCCACCCACATTGTTCTACTCCTCCTGACCACTCTGTTTATTCTGGTTCTCTGTTCTCCTCTTTGTTGGTGTCTTTCTCTTTGACTGCCTATAGTCTCTCTCTCTTTCTCTCTAGCTCTCTCTCGCTCACTCTCAATTCAATTCAATTCAAGGGTCTTTTTTGGCATGGGAAACATATGTTAACATTGCCTAAGCAAGTGAAGTAGATAATATACAAAAGTGAATTAAACAATAAAAATGAACAGTAAACATTACACTCAGAAGTTACAAAAGAATGAAGACATTACAAATGTCATATGTGTGTATATACAGTGTTGTAACGATGTGCAAATGGTTAAAGTACAAAAGGGAAAATAAATAAACATAAATATGGGTTGTATTTACAATGGTGTTTGTTCCTCACTGGTTGCCCTTTTCTTGTGGCAACAGGTCACAAATCTTGCTGCTATGATGGCACACTGTGGTATTTCATCCAGTAGATATGGGAGTTTATCATAATTGGGTTTGTTTTCAAATTCTTTGTGGATCTGTGTAATCTGAGGGAAATATGTGTCTCTAATATGGTAAAACATTTGGCAGGAGGTAAGCAAGTGCAGCTCAGTTTCCACCTCATTTTTTGGGCAGTGTGCACGTAGCCTGTCTTCTCTTGAGAACCAGGTCTGCCTGTGGCGGTCTTTCTCAATAGCAAGGCCATGCTCACTGAGTGTCCAGATGGAATTTGTATTTGTGGTCCTGGCGACTGGACCTTTTTTGGAATACCATTATTTTGGTCTTACTGAGATTTACTGTCAGGGCTCCGGTCTGCAAAAGATCTAGGTGCTGCTGTAGGCCCTCCTTGGTTGGTGACAGAAGCACCAGGCTAGCTTTTTCAAACAGAAATTTGCATTCTGTAGCTCTAACTCCAAAAAGTTTTGGGACACTGTAAAGTTCATGGAGAATAAGAGCACCTCCTCCCAGCTGCCCACTGCACTGAGGCTAGGAAACACTGTCACCACCAATAAATCCACGATAATTGAGAATTTCAATAAGCAGTTTTCTAAGGCTGGCCATGCATTCCACCTGGCTACCCCTACCCCGGCCAACAGCTCTATGCCCCCTGCAGCAACTTGCCCAAGCCTCCCCACTTCTCCTTCACCCAAATCCAGACAGCTGATGTTCTGAAAGAGCTCCTAAACCTGGACCTGTACAAATCAGCTGGGCTAGACAATCTGGACCCTCTCTTTCTAAAATTATCCGCCGCCATTGTTGCAACCCCTATTACCAGTCTGTTCAACATCTTTCGTATCATCCGAGATCCCTAAAGATTGGAAAGCTGCCGCGGTTATCCCCCTCTTCAAAGGGGGTGACACTCTAGACCTAAACTGTTATAGACCTATATCCATTCTGTCCTGCCTTTCTAAAGTCTTCGAAAGCAAAGTTAATAAACAGATCACTGACCACTTCGAATCCCACCGTACCTTCTCTGCTGTGCAATCCGGTTTCCGAGCTGGTCACGGGTGCACCTCAGCCACGCTCAAGGTACTAAACGATATCATAACCGGCATCGATAAAAGACAGTACTGTGCAGCCGTCTTCATCGACCTGGCCAAGGCTTTCGACTCCGTCAATCACCGTATTCTAATCGGCAGACTCAACAGCCTTGGTTTCTCAAATGACTGCCTCGCCTGGTTCACCAACTACTTCTCAGATAGAGTTCAGTGTGTCAAATCGGAGGGCCTGTTGTCCGGACCTCTGGCAGTCTCTATGGGGGTACCACAGGGTTCAATTTTCGGGCCGACTCTTTTCTCTGTATATATCAATGATGTCACTCTTGCTGCGGGTGATTCCCTGATCCACCTCTACGCAGACGACACCATTCTGTATACAACTGGCCCTTCTTTGGACACTGTGTTAACTAACCTCCAAATGAGCTTCAATGCCATACAACACTCCTTCCGTGGCCTCCAACTGCTCTTAAACGCTAGTAAAACCAAATGCATGCTTTTCAACCATTCGCTGCCCGTACCCGCCCGCCCGAATAGCATCACTAGTCTGGACGGTTCTGACTTAGAATATGTGGACAACTACAAATACCTAGGTGTCTGGCTAGACTGTAAACTCTCCTTCCAGACTCATATTAAACATCTCCAATCCAAAATTAAATCTAGAATCAGCTTCCTATTTCGCAACAAAGCCTCCTTCATTCAGGCCGCCAAACATACCCTCGTAAAACTGACTATCCTACCGATCCTCGACTTTGGCGATGTCATTTACAAAATAGCTTTCAATACTCTACTCAGCAAACTGGATGCAGTCTATCACAGTGCCATCCGTTTTGTCACCAAAGCCCCTTATACCACCCACCACTGCGACCTGTATGCTCTAGTCGGCTGGCCCTTGCTACATATTCGTTGCCAGACCCACTGACTCCAGGTCATCTATAAGTCTATGCTAGGTATAGCTCCGCCTTATCTCACCTCACTGGTCACGATAACAACACCTACCAGTAGCACGCGCTCCAGCAGGTATATCTCACTGGTCATCCCCAAAGCCAACACCTCCTTTGGCCGCCTTTCCTTCCAGTTCTCTGCTGCTAATGACTGGAACGAATTGCAAAAATCGCTGAAGCTGGAGACTTATATTTCCCTCACTAACTTTAAACATCAGCTATCTGAGCAGCTAACCGATCGCTGCAGCTGTACATAAATTGCCCACCCAATCTACCTACCTCATCCCCATATTGTTTTTATTTACTTTTCTGCTCTTTTGCACACCAGTATTTCCAGTTGCACATCATCATCTGCTCATCTATCACTCCAGTGTTAATTTGCTAAATTGTAATTACTCCGCTACTATGGCCTATTTATTGCTTTACCTCCTCACGCCATTTGCACACACTGTATATAGATTTTCTATTTTTTCTATTGTTTTATTAACTGTACGCTTGTTTATTCCATGTGTAACTCTGTGTTGTTGTTTGTGTCGCACTGCTTTGCTTTATCTTGGCTAGGTCGCAGTTGTAAATGAGAACTTGTTCTCAACTAGCCTACATGGTTAAATAAAGGTGAAATATATATATATATTTTTAAAGATCATCAGTAGACATTTGACTTAAGATTCTAGTAGAGTGAGGCCGGGTGCTGCAGACTGTTCTAGTGCCCTCGCCATTTTATTGATATATCTATGTTGAAGAGGGTGGGGCTAAAGCTGCATCCCTGTCTCACCCCACGGTGAAGAAATGTGGGAAGAAATGTGTGTTTTTTGCCTATTTTAACCACACACTTGTTGTTTGTGTACATGGATTTTATAATGTCATATGCTTTCCCCCCAACACCACTTTCCATCAATTTGTATAGCAGACCCTCATGCCAAATTTAGTCTAAAGCTTTTTTGAAATCAACAAAGCATGAGAAGACTTTGCCTTTGTTTTGGTTTGTTTGTTTGTCAAATTAGGGTGTGCAAGGTGAATACGTGGTCTGTCGTACGATAATTTGGTAAAAATACAATTTGACATTTGCTCAGTACATTGTTTTCACTGAGGAAATGTATGAGTCTGCTGTTAATGATAATCCAGATCATTTCCCCAAGGTTGCTGTTGACGCATATCCCACGGTAGTTATTGGGGTCAAATTTGTCTCCACCTTTGTTGATTGGGGTGATCAGTCCTTGGTTACAAATATTGGGGAAGATGCCAGAGCTAAGGATGATGTTAAAGAGTTTTAGTATAGCCAATTGGAATTTGTTGTCTGTATATTTTATCATTTCAGTGAGGATACCATCAGCACCACAGGCCTTTTTGGGTTGGAGGGCTTTTATTTTGTCCTGTAGTTTATCCTGTCGGAACCCCCCCCACATTCCACTGAAAAGGCAGCGCGCGAAATTCCAAAAATATTCTTTAGAAATATTTCACTTTCACACATTAACAAGTCCAATACAGCAAATGAAAGATAAACATCTTGTGAATCCAGCCAACATGTCCGATTTTTAAAAATGTTTTACAGCGAAAACACCACGTATATTTATGTTAGCTCACCACCAAATACAAAAAAGCACAGACATTTCTTTCACAGCACAGGTAGCTTGCACAAAACCCCCAAATAGAGATAGAATTAGTCACTAACCAAGAAACAACTTCATCAGATGACAGTCTTATAACATGTTATACAATAAATCTATGTTTTGTTCGAAAAATGTGCATATTTCAGGTATAAATCATAGTTTTACATTGCAGCTACAATCACAAATAGCACCGAAGCAGCAAGAATAACTACAGAGAGCAACGTGAAATATCTAAATACTCATCATAAAACATTTATGAAAAATACATGGTGTACAGCAAATTAAAGATAAACATCTTGTGAATCCAGCCAATATTTCAGATTTTTACAGCGAAAACACAATATAGCAATATATTATATTAGCGTACCACAATAGCCAACCACACAACCGCATTCATTCACCGCAAAGGTAGCGATCGCAAAAAAACAGCAAAAGATATAAAATTATTCACTAACCTTGACAAACTTCATCAGATGACAGTCCTATAACATCATGTTACACAATACATATATGTTTTGATCGAAAATGTGCATATTTAGCGGTACAAATCGTGGTTTTACAATGTGAATACGTAGCCAAACTGCACAAAATTATCCGGATATATTTCTGACACTCACCTAATCTAATCAAAGAACTCATCATAAACTTTACTAAAAAATACATGTTGTACAGCAAATGAAAGATACACTAGTTCTTAATGCAATCGCCGTGTTAGAATTCTAAAAAATAACGACATACAGCTTACGTTATAGCGAGACAGCGCCTGCAATGAGGGCGGAAAATAGTACTAAACATACATTCCATCAGAATCTTGTACAAGGAGTCCGTTGTCCAGAATAAATCGTTGTTTGGTTTTAGAATGTCCTCTTCTCCTGTCGAATTAGCAACCAAAGCTAGCCAAGTGGCGCGAAGTTGTCCATCTTCACCAAACGCAGAGAACGGAAAACGCCAAAACTCCCGATAAACATTCAATAATCTGATAAAACTATATTGAAAAAACATACTTTACGATGATATTATTACATGTATCAAATAAAATCAAAGCCGGAGATATTAGCCGTCTATACCGAAAGCTTTTCAGAAGGCAATCCAGGGTTCCTTCCCGCGCCTTGCTGAACAAAGGAAATTTGGGGTCACGTCATTCCAAGAGCTCTTGTTCGACCTCAGATCAAGCTAGACACCCCATTCCACCTCCCACTGCCTGTTGACATCTAGTGGAAGGCGTATGAAGTGCATGTATATCCATAGATTTCAAGCAAATGAATAGGAAGGCCCTGGAACAGAGCCTCGATATCAGATTTTTCACTTCCTGACAGGAAGTTTGCTGCAAAATGAGTTCTGTTTTACTCACAGATATAATTCAAACGGTTTTAGAAACTTGAGAGTGTTTTCTATCCAATAGTAATAATAATATGCATATTGTACGATCTAGAATAGAGTACGAGGCCGTTTAAATTGGGCACGATTTTTTCCCAAAGTGAAAATAGCACCCCCTATCCCAAAGAAGTTATTCAAGGTAATTTGAGAATCCAGTGGGTTCTGGTAGTCTTTAATAGTTGATTCTAAGATTTGTATTTGATCATGTATATGTTTTTTTGCTGTTTGTTCTTTGTTATAAAGCCAAAAAGATTGGAGACGTGGTTTACCCATACATCTCCATTTTGGATAGATAGTTCTTCGTGTTGCTGTTTGTTTAGTGTTTTCCAATTTTCCGAGAAGTGGTTAGAGTCTATGGATTCTTCAATTACATTGAGCTGATTTCTTAGGTGCTGTTCCTTCTTTTTCCATAGTGTATTTCTGTATTGTTTTAGTGGTTCACCATAGTGAAGGCGTAGACTGGGTCTCCTATGTTTTTGGTTGGACATGTTTCTCAATTTCTTTCTTAGTGTCACACCCTGACCATAGAGAGCCTGTTATTCTCTATGTTGGTTAGGTCGCGGTGTGACTAGGGTGGGTCATCTAGGCAATTATATATCTATGTTGGCTTGGAATGATTCCCAATCAGAGGCACCTGTTTATTGTTGTCTCTGATTGGGGATCATATTTAGGCAGCCATTTCCCCTTTGTGCTTTGTGGGATCTTGTCTATTTATAGTTGCCTGTTGAGCATTATATTAGCTTCACGTTTCGTTTGTTCGTTTTGTTGTTTTGTTATTTAAAGTTTTCTATTCCAAAATAAAGGATGGAAACATACCACGGTCTACTCCTTATAACGATCGTGACAGAAGATCCCACCACAAACGGACCAAGCAGCGTGGCCAGGAGGAGAAGACATCCTGGACTTAGGAGGAGATAATGGCAGGAGACGAAAGCCTTCCATGGAAGCAGACGCAGGAGGATCAACGGCGACTCCGAAGTTCACGACCACGACGGAAGCCCGAGAGGCAGCCCCAAAAATGTTTTGGGGGGGGCACACGGTTTGGTCGGCGAAGCCGAGGGGCGAGTCTGAGAGCGAAGAGGAATATTGGGATAGACTGAGCGAGGAGTATTGTGAGATAGTTGAGGGGAGTGATGAGGTAGAGTGGATGTTTTGGTGTCTGGAGCAAGACAGTCACCGTGAGGAGCGTTGGACCAGTCAGGAGATACGCAATGTGTCTCCAGTGCGCATCCACAGCCCGGTGCGTTCTGTGCCAGCTTCTCGCACTTGCAGTGCTAAAGTGAGCATCCAGCCAGGACGCGTTGTGCCAGTTCTACACTCCAGACCACCAGTGCGCGTCCACGGCCCAGTATATCCTGCGCCGGCCATACGTACTGTGTCTCCAGTGCGCCTTCACAGCCCAGTACGTCCTGTGCCTCCTCCTCGCACTCGCCCTGAGGTGCGTGTCATCAGCCCGGTGCCACCTGTACCAGTCCCACACATCAGGCCTCCAGTGCGCCTCCACAGTACAGTACGTCCTATGCCTCCTCCCCGCACTCGCCCTGAGGTGCGTGTCATCAGCCCGGCGCCACCTGTACTGGTCCCACGCATCAGGCCTCCAGTGCATCTCCACAGTCCAGAGCTTCCGGCGACAGTTCCCAGTCCAGAGCTTCCGGCGACTTTTCACAGTCCGGAACCTCCAACGCCGGTCCACGGTCCAGGAATCTCCTACGACGGTCCACGGCCCGGAACCTCCTGAGACGGTCTAAGGATGCTTAGAGGTCAAATATACTGGTAAGATGTTCTACTGCCAAGTTTACACCTTTGCTATTACAGTGGGACGTTTTGTACAGGAAGTTGTCTAAAAGGGATTGAATTTGTTGTTGCCTAATTGTTTTTCGGTATGTTCTCTCTCTCTCTCTCTCTCTCTCGCTGTCTCGCTCTCTTTCTCTCTCGCTCTCTTTCTCTCGCTGTCTCGCTCTCTTTCTCTCGCTGTCTCACTCTCTTTCTCTCGCTGTCTCGCTCTCTTTCGCTCTCTCTCTCTCGCTGTCTCTCTCTTTCTCTTTCTCTCTCGCTCTCTTTCTCTCGCTGTCTCGCTCTCTTTCTCTCGCTGTCTCGCTCTCTTTCGCTCTCTCTCTCGCTCTCTTTCTCTCGCTCTCTTTCGCTCTCTTTCTCTCGCTGTCTCTCTCTCTCTCTCTCTCTCTCTCTCTCTCTCTCTCTCTCTCGCTCTCTCTCTCTCTCTCTCTCACTTCCCCTACTCTTGTCTCCCTTTGAACACCTGATTTGAAATATCAATAGGACATTGAATGACCAATGATGCAGAGCATTGCTGTGTCTTTTTATAGACGAAGACTTCAGTAAACACTCCCTGTCATCACTATATGCCCTGAGTGATGCACATAACACAATAGTCTATGTGCTGTAGAATGAAACGGGACTCATGCAGCAGTGCTTTCTTATATCTGTGAATTTTACCTCTCATTTCTCTCTGTCCATATGTGTGTGTGTGTGTGTGTAACCAATGCACAGCTTATTTGAATGTGACCTTTTGCAAGTGTTAGTAATGCGGTGTGGTTCTGTGGAACTGTGCTTTCTTGGTGGTTCCTGAGCCTGTCCACCACTTTATCTCTGGCCTCGGGGGAGCCAACTGCTGATGTCTTCAGTGTCCTATTACATCATAAAAAAGCGTCAGTTATTAAGAGCGTTAGAATAACATTCAGGGGAAAATGACTTTGAAATGGGAAACTTTATTTTTTCCTCCCCGCACCGCATATTTGATTTACCCCTCAATAGTATTTCACTTTGATATCGTTTTCCACATAAAACAAACCTTTTTGCTGGAAGCAAGCTGCTGTCTGCTGAAGTGTGTCGGCTATAAGAGAAACCATATCACCGTGGCTCTGGAGCCTTTCCTACAGAAATGGATACACTGTCATCAGCATTAAGGAAACGGCCAGATGATAAGTCTAGTATTTTGTTTGTGTGTGTGTGTGTGTGTGTGTGCCCCTGTATTTGTTTGTGTGTGTTTTATGTGTATGTGTGCATTCAGCTGAAGAGGCCATTGATAGCTCGTCTGGTGCTGTAGATTGGTGCTCAAAACCCAGTGACTACTCCAGCAGTTCTGCAGCACTGTCAGCTGGCAGATGTGCAACTCTAGGCTGAAGGCAGCAACAACAGTCAATCAAAGTGGGCCGGGTGTCAGGATGTTTAAGAGCTGGCCTGGTTCATTAATTCCATTACTCCTCACTGGACACAGAGAGACACACTGTGGAGGAGAGACACTGGAGGAGAACCACTGACACACTGTGGAGGAGAGACACTGGAGGAGAACCACTGACACACTGTGGAGGAGAGACACTGGAGGAGAACCACTGACACACTGTGGAGGAGAGACACTGGAGGAGAACCACTGAGACACTGTGGAGGAGAACCACAGCGAACCACAGACACACGGTGGAGGAGAACCACAGAGAATCACCGACACACTGTGGAGGAGAACCACAGATGCACTGTGGAGGAGAACCACATACACTATGGAGGAGAACCACAGAGAACCACAGATGCACTGTGGAGGAGAACCACAGATGCACTGTGGAGGAGAACCACATACACTATGGAGGAGAACCACAGAGAACCACAGATGCACTGTGGAGGAGAACCACATACACTATGGAGGAGAACCACAGAGAACCACCGACACACTGTGGAGGAGAACCACAGATGCACTGTGGAGGGGAACCAAATACACTATGGAGGAGAACCACATACACTATGGAGGAGAACCACATACACTATGGAGGAGAACCACAGAGAATCACAGACACACTGTGGAGGAGGACCACAGAGAACCACCGACACTATGGAGGAGAACCACAGAGAACCACCGACGCACCGTGGAGGAAAACCACATACACTATGGAGGAGAACCACATACACTATGGAGGAGAACCACAGAGAACCACAGACACACTGTGGAGGAGAACTACAGAGAACCACCGGCACTATGGAGGAGAACCACGGAGAACCACCGACACACTGTGGAGGGGAACCAAATACACTATGGAGGAGAACCACATACACTATGGAGGAGAACCACATACACTATGGAGGAGAACCACAGAGAATCACAGACACACTGTGGAGGAGGACCACAGAGAACCACCGACACTATGTAGGAGAACCACAGAGAACCACCGACGCACCGTGGAGGAAAACCACATACACTATGGAGGAGAACCACATACACTATGGAGGAGAACCACAGAGAACCACAGACACACTGTGGAGGAGAACCACAGAGAACCACCGACACTATGGAGGAGAACCACAGAGAACCACAGACGCGCTGTAGAGGAGAACCACAGAGAACAACATACACTATGGAGGAGAACCACTGAGATCCACATACACTGTGGAAGAGAACCACAGATGCACTGTGGAGGAGAACCACATACGCACTGTGGAGGAAATCCACATACACTATGGAGGAGAACCACATACACTATGGAGGAGAACCACATACACTATGGAGGAGAACCACAGAGAATCACAGACACACTGTGGAAATCACAATATGTTATACTGTAGTTATCTACACAAATCACAATGCGTTATACTGTAGTTATATACACAAATCCCACCTCGTTATACTGTAGTTATCTACACATCACACCACGTTATACTGTAGTTATCTACACAAATCACAATGTGTTATACTGTAGTTATCTACACAAATCACACCACGTTATACTGTAGTTATCTACACAAATCACACCGTGTTATACTGTAGTTATCTACACAAATCACACCACGTTATACTGTAGTTATCTACACAAATCACACCGTGTTATACTGTAGTTATCTACACAAATCACACCACGTTATACTGTAGTTATCTACACAAATCACAATGTGTTATACTGTAGTTATCTACACAAATCACACCGCGTTATACTGTAGTTATCTACACAAATCACAATGTGGTTTACTGTAGTTATCTACACAAATCACACCGCGTTATACTGTAGTTATCTACACAAATCACAATGTGTTATACTGTAGTTATCTACACAAATCACACCGCGTTGTACTGTAGTTATCTACACATCACCCTGTTATACTGTAGTTATCTACACAAATCATACTGTAGTTATTTACACATCACACTGTGATCCTGTGTGCTTGGGGGAGATTGCACGCTTCACAGCTATAGAGGGAGAGTGAAATCCTATATCGCTTTGTAAGTTGTATGTTATCATTTTCTAAATGCCATTTCAAGTTGCACCATCGGCTTGGGGAAAAATATAACGCTTCAATGGGGCAGCCCAGCCTGTAATAAAAGCCTGGTAAACTTAGTATTTAAGGAGCACCACCTCTGAGGAAGCTGTGTTCACTTATCCCAGTTGTGTGTTCACAGGCCCCCCAAATTAATCCCAAGCAATTTCTCTGCGCCACTTGTGCCACTGATAAAGAAAGCCGGAGCATTCAAATGGGATGGTCCCCGACGGCATGAGGTTCTCAGTGGATTGGGCTGCAGTCAGGCCTGCATTGTGGAGGGACTCGGACCCTCTCTCTACCCCACAACACCCACCCGCTCTCCCTATCCCTCTGATACAGCCTAAAATACAGCGCAGGCAGATTCCCCAGACTGCCCGGCTACTGTTTATCATGACAAAGTGGAATGTTCATGGGTAACTAACTCCCTGTGATGTAGACTAGTTAGTTAGATTCACACCTGTGCTAAAGTCATTAGCCTTGAGTTAATTCAAGTGGTCATAATCTTAACGGCTGCTTAGGGCTTTTTTGGAATCTAGTCTCCTTTTTCAATTTCACAGCTTGGTTCACCGATTTGAAGGGCACTTAATGCGTTCGACGTGGAAGTTGCGGCATTCCTTTTTTTGAATTTAAGAAGAAGACAGGGGGGTTGAAGGGTTACAGTGTAAATCTAAAATGAAATCAAGCTGGCCTAGCACATGCCTCAGGTTGATAGGTCCCCTGTTCTCTAGATGGGCCAATATAGGGACCTGCCTGGGCATTCATAGACTTCTTTATATTGATCTATTTTACCAGAGGACAGGGGGGTTCAGAATCACCAGCTGGTTTGGGAGAGGCAGGCAAGCAGTTTGGTTCAAGGCGAAGGTTTTAAGAGCACACAGAATAGTATCTTTCACAGGCACATACTGCAACAATCAGCCGTGGAGGGGTGACGAACGGAGCAGGGCAGTGTGGCGTGGTGCAACCAGACAGGAACAGTATAACATCACTTCAGCAGGCCACTTTAATACCCCCTGTAATAAACACCAATAGTCTGATAGTGCCTTTCCTCCCACTACAGACACATAAAAGTCACCAATGAGTGCCTCCAGCCACTGCAGGAAATGTATTTGTCCTTTCCCTCTCTTTTAAAAATAAATGGGCCTCCTTTTTCTAATGCGGCTAGAATCTTCAACTCTTGTTGGGTTGGATGAGACCGAGTTTTCTCTTGCTTTTGTTTTCTGAATTGAAGGCTGCCTGCTTTCTCCATTCCACTATAATACTCTGTCCTTGATCTGTTGCTGATAGCACATTCTGTCCATTGATGACAGCTTTATAATATTACCATTGCAACACTACTTCTGCCAATGCCCTGTTTTGGTGGCTCATGTCCATGGACAGGGTCTTCAAGCTCAATATTTTTTATTTTATATGAAGGATTGTGTTGCCTTGAAGGATGGAGCTGAATTAATCTGTTGAGTAAACAGCTACACAGATTACAACTAGAAGACCCAGCCTTGGTTTCAATGAAATTCAATTAGCAGGAGACACAGGGTTTCTTGTGGTGGCCATTGATTGGCATTTTGTGAGGGTCACTGGTTCATGTATTTAAGCTACTGTAGCTCCTGTCTCACTAGCCCGGTAATTAACACACTGCAAACAATCAAACACCGCATCACATTAAGTTCACATTGAGGGGATTTCTTACATTTTTTGGAAGGTTTCGACACTGGCACCACCAATGTTAAAAGTCAACCTCGGCTATAAGTTACATGTATTTAAGAAGCCATTGATTTCTCCGTATTGTATTTGTGCTCATAGTAGAAAATATATATACATAAATAATTAGTGGGTAAGAGAAAACATTATACACCTTATTGTGACTCAGTCTAGTGCGTTCATCTAGTGACTGCGCGAGATAGAGTCCTTGACGCTTTCTGTTCAGAATGCATGCCCAACCACCATGCCTTCATGATTACGTATGAATGACCAACTCTGTTGTATTGTGGATGACGGCCATGGGGTGGATGAGAGGGTGACCCAGACATGCCTCCTCCCTGGCCCCTCATGCATCCCCTCGAATGGGGCTAGGGTAGCTGAAGGTGGTGGGTGTCACTCCCAGACACCTGGGTTGGCATGTTGGGAGGCCAGGAGGCCCCTAATGGCCTGTTTTAGAGGCAACACTGATC
This sequence comes from Salvelinus alpinus, assembly GCF_045679555.1. Lineage (NCBI taxonomy): Eukaryota > Metazoa > Chordata > Actinopteri > Salmoniformes > Salmonidae > Salvelinus > Salvelinus alpinus. The sequence continues at coordinate 27,815,457 of NC_092106.1, read as the reverse complement.
GGCCACTTAAAGGGAAATGAGCCAGCTCTTTTAAAAGATAATGGTAATAGCACATCGATTGATGCTTGGGCTATACGCGTCGCAGTGATTATCTGAAGCCGGAGTAACACGCTCTGTTGTTGGTCTCGTTTGACAACACACCCCTAATTATACTCCCCCACGTCTTACCTCTGTCACCTGTCTGTTGAGAGCAGGGAAAAACACAGATATTCACGCTCACACAAATTAATTCAGTGTCACACAACAAAAATCCTAATATTTTTTGACTGGAATCAACATCCATATTGCCTCTCATAGGCAGCACCTATTGTCAAAACAACTACGGTAGTATTAGATGACGTGAACATATTTGTATCATTCATGCACATTTTGACTGAACATACAATATGTTTGCATATTGCATGAGGAAATCCCTGACTAGTCAGCAGCAGCCCAGCAGACCACAGCAGACCAGTCCTTCAGAAGGAGGGAGACCTGGCATCTGTTTTAGAATAATCTGCATGACTAAAGGTTGCTGTGCTTTTCTTTTTTCTAGCCTCCTTCCCTCCCTCCCTCCACCCTCACTCCCTCCACCCTTACTCCCTCCACCCTTACTCCCTGCTGGCTGGCGTGGTTTTGACAGAGGACCCCACCTGAATGACATTTACAAATTACCCAGTCGAGAGTGCTCCATCCTCTGACCCGTGGGCCTCTATTCAGCACCCAGAGAGATTCGCCAGCATTTTGTCATATAATTACTGCAAATCCCCTGAAAGTACCCACTCCCTCCCTTTTCCACACGCGCGCACACAGCCGAATGTTAATGTGTGATGAGCTTCAGTCCAAATGACTGTAACCTCGACAAGATGGTGGGATGCAGAGCAGCATCAGTTACAGAGAGAAGGAATCACATCGAAGTGTAAGATAGGAGACTGATGTGTCTGTGACGTGTGTGTGTGTTTGTGTGTCTGTGTGTGTGTGTGTGTCAGCATGAGCGCCCTGGACTTGATTGTTATTTTTTAACAGAAACACATACAGTATGAGTTGCATTAGTAATTGGTCGTTTACAAATATATAGAATCATTTCCCCATATTCCCTCAAATGGTATATAATTTCTGTTTTCGAAACAAGTTTTCTTGTTATTAATTTTATTCATCCTTCATCATAAGACAACATTTTTCCACATTAAGGCTTTCTGTGTCCAGGTCTGGACAAACTTGCAGTATCCTGAAGCTGCTGCAACGATTGGTTACAGTTTCTCTCCCTCCCCTCCCTCACCCTCACTGTGTGTGCTTGGCAGCATATGCACCAGCATGTTTGGTTGTTGGTGGTGTGTCTGTCCCTTGATTGCACACTAGAAGAAAGAAATGAAAAGGATAATCTAATTGAACAACTTTAAAGCGTACTGGCTGTTTCATGTAGTCCTTTGGAACGGACGTAATTTGAGCTCTGTTAACCACCCAAGCGTGTCTGTGCTGAAGGTCAGCCGTCTGCCGTCAGGAACATGCAGAAAATGTAAAATGAGTCGCTCTGCCTCTCCTCTCCTTCCCTCTCCGCCTTCCTCGCTCCCACTCTGCCTCCCACTCTGCCTCCCTCTCTGCCTTCCTCTCTGCATCCCTGTCTCTCTCCCTCTCTGCCTTCCTCTCTCCCTCTCTGCCTCCCTCTCTGCCTCCTCTCTCCCTCTCTGCATCCCTCTCTGCCTTCCTTTCTCACTTTCTGCCCCCGGTCTCTCCCTTTCTGCCTCCCCTCTCTCCCTCTCTGCATCCCTCTCTACCTTCCTCTCTCCCTCTCTGCCTTCCTCTCCCCCTCTCTGCCTTCCTCTCTCCCTCTCTGCCTCCCACTCTCCCTCCCTCTCTGCCTTCCTTTCTCCCTTTCTGCCCCCCCTCTCTCCCTTTCTGCACCCCCTCCCTCCGTCTCTGCATTCCTCTCTTCCTCTGCCGCCCTCTCGCCCTATCTGCCTCCCTCTCTACCTTCCTCTCTCCCTCTTTCCTTCTCTGCATACCTCTCTGCCGCCCTCTCTGCATTCCTCTCTTCCTCTGCCGCCCTCTCTCCCTATCTGCCTCCCTCTCTGCCTCCTCTCTCCTTCCTCTCTCACTCTCTACCTTCCTCTCTCCCTCTTTCCTTCTCTGCATCCCTCTCTGCCACCCTCTCTGCATTCCTCTCTCCCTCTGCCACCCTTTCTCCCTCTCTGCCTCCCTCTCTGCCTTCCTCTCTGCCAACTCTCTCCTTCCTCTCTCCCTCTCTGCCTTCCTCTCTCACTCTCTCGTTCTCTGCCTCCCTCTCTCCCTCTCTGCCTCCTCTCTCTCTCCCTCTCTTCCTCCCTGCCTTCCTCTCTCCATATCTGCCTCCCTCTCTGCCTCCTCTCTCATTCTCTGCCTCCCCTCTCCCTCTCTGCATCCCTCTCTGCCTTCCTTTCTCCCCTTCTGCCCCCCTTCTCTCCCTTTCTGCCCCCCCTCTCCCTCTAGGTGCCTTCCTCTCTCCCTCTCTGCCTCTCTCTCTGCCTCCCTCTCTCCCTCTCTGCATCCCTCTCTGCCTTCCTTTCTCCCCTTCTGCCCCCCCTCTCTCCCTTTATTCCCCCCCTTTCTCCCTCTCTCCCGCCCTCTCTGCATTCCTCTCTCCCTCTGCCTCCCTCTCTGCCTCTCTGCCTCCCTCTCTGCCTCCTCTCTCCTTCTCTGCCTCCTCTCTCCTTCCTCTCTCACTCTCTGCATTCCTCTCTCCCTCTCTCCTTCTCTGTCTCCCTCTCTGCCTCCTTTCTCCCTCTCTGCCTCCCTTCCTGCCCCCGGTCTCTCCCTTTCTGCCCCCCGGTCTCTTCCTCTCTGCCTTCCTCTCTCCCTCTCTGCCTTCCTCTCTCCCTATCTGCCTCCCTCTCTGCCTCATCTCTCCCTCTCTACCTCCCTCTCCCCTTCTCTGCCTCCCTCTCTCACTCTCTGCCTCCTCTCTCCCTCTCTGCATCCCTCTCTGCCTTCCTTTCTCCCTTTCTGCCCCCTTCTCTCCCTTTCTGCCTCCTCTCTCTCCCTTTCTGCCTCCTCTCTCTCCCTTTCTGCCCCCCTCTCTCTCTCTGCCTCCTCTCTCTCCCTTTCTGCCCCCCTCTCTCCCTCTCTGCATCCCTCTCTGCATCCCTTTCTGCCCCCCCCTCTCTCCCTTTCTGCCCCCCCCCTCTCTTCCTCTCTCAAAGGGAGAGACCTGGGGCAGAAATGGAGAAAGGGAGGCAGAGAGGGAGAAAGGAGGCAGAGAGGGAGAGAGGGAGGCAGAGAAGGAGAGAGGGAGAGAGGAAGGCAGAGAGTGAGAGAGGAAGGAGAGAGGAGGCAGAGAGGGAGGCAGAGGGAGAGAGGAATGCAGAGAGGGAGGGAGAGAGGCGCGCAGAGAGTGAGAGAGGAAGTCAGAGAGTGAGAGAGGAGGGCAGCCCCCCTCTCCCTCTCTGCCTCCTCTCTCCCTCTCTGCATCCCTTTCTGCCCCCCTTCTCTCCCTTTCTGCATCCCTCTCTGCAGCCCTTTCTCCCCCCCCTCACCCTTTCTGCCCCGCTCTCTTCCTCTCTGCCTCCCTCTCTCACTCCCTCTCTCCCTCTGCCTCCCTCTCTGCCTCTCTGCCTCCTCTCTCCTTCCTCTCTCCCTATCTCCTTCTCTGCCTCCCTCTCTCACTCTCTGCCTCCTTTCTCCCTCTCTGCCTCCCTTTCTCCATTTCTGCCCCCGGTCTCTACCTTTCTGCCCCCCTCTCCCTCTCTACCTTTCTCTCTCCCTCTCTGCCTCCTTCCCTCTCTCTGCATCCCCCCTCTCTGCTTTCCTCTCTGCATCCTTCTCTGCCGCCCTCTCTGTCTTCTCTCTCGCTCTCTGCCTTCCTCTCTGCCTCCCTGCCTTCCTCGCTCCCTGTCTGCCTCCCTCTCTGCCTCCCCTCTCCCTCTCTTCCTCTCTCTCTCTGCCTCCCTCTCTCCCTCTCTGCCTTCCTCTCTGCCTCCCCCCTCTCTCCCTCTCTGCATCCTTCTCTGCATCCCTCTCTGCCGTCTTCTCTGCCTCTTCTCTCCCTCTCTGCCTTCCTCTCTGCCCCCCTCTCTCCCTCCCTCCCTTCATCTCTTCCTATCAGCCTCCCTCTCTCCCTCTCTGCCTCCCCTCTGAATTCCTTTCTCCCTTTCTGCCCCTCTTCTATCCCTCTAGCTGCCTTCTTCTCTCCCTCTCTGCCTCCCTCTATTCCTCCCTCTCTGCCTCCCTCCCTCTCTGCCTTCCTCTCTGCATCCCTCTCTCTCTCCCTCTCTGCCTTCCTCTCTCCCTCTCTGCCTCCCTCTCTGCCTCCTCTCTCCCTCTCTGCATCCCTCTCTGCCTTCCTTTCTCACTTTCTGCCCCCGGTCTCTCCCTTTCTGCCTCCCCTCTCTCCCTCTCTGCATCCCTCTCTACCTTCCTCTCTCCCTCTCTGCCTTCCTCTCCCCCTCTCTGCCTTCCTCTCTCCCTCTCTGCCTTCCACTCTCCCTCCCTCTCTGCCTTCCTTTCTCCCTTTCTGCCCCCCCTCTCTCCCTTTCTGCACCCCCTCCCTCCGTCTCTGCATTCCTCTCTTCCTCTGCCGCCCTCTCGCCCTATCTGCCTCCCTCTCTACCTTCCTCTCTCCCTCTTTCCTTCTCTGCATACCTCTCTGCCGCCCTCTCTGCATTCCTCTCTTCCTCTGCCGCCCTCTCTCCCTATCTGCCTCCCTCTCTGCCTCCTCTCTCCTTCCTCTCTCACTCTCTACCTTCCTCTCTCCCTCTTTCCTTCTCTGCATCCCTCTCTGCCACCCTCTCTGCATTCCTCTCTCCCTCTGCCACCCTTTCTCCCTCTCTGCCTCCCTCTCTGCCTTCCTCTCTGCCAACTCTCTCCTTCCTCTCTCCCTCTCTGCCTTCCTCTCTCACTCTCTCGTTCTCTGCCTCCCTCTCTCCATATCTGCCTCCCTCTCTGCCTCCTCTCTCATTCTCTGCCTCCCCTCTCCCTCTCTGCATCCCTCTCTGCCTTCCTTTCTCCCCTTCTGCCCCCCTTCTCTCCCTTTCTGCCCCCCCTCTCCCTCTAGGTGCCTTCCTCTCTCCCTCTCTGCCTCTCTCTCTGCCTCCCTCTCTCCCTCTCTGCATCCCTCTCTGCCTTCCTTTCTCCCCTTCTGCCCCCCCTCTCTCCCTTTATTCCCCCCTTTCTCCCTCTCTCCCGCCCTCTCTGCATTCCTCTCTCCCTCTGCCTCCCTCTCTGCCTCTCTGCCTCCCTCTCTGCCTCCTCTCTCCTTCTCTGCCTCCTCTCTCCTTCCTCTCTCACTCTCTGCATTCCTCTCTCCCTCTCTCCTTCTCTGTCTCCCTCTCTGCCTCCTTTCTCCCTCTCTGCCTCCCTTCCTGCCCCCGGTCTCTCCCTTTCTGCCCCCCGGTCTCTTCCTCTCTGCCTTCCTCTCTCCCTCTCTGCCTTCCTCTCTCCCTATCTGCCTCCCTCTCTGCCTCATCTCTCCCTCTCTACCTCCCTCTCCCCTTCTCTGCCTCCCTCTCTCACTCTCTGCCTCCTCTCTCCCTCTCTGCATCCCTCTCTGCCTTCCTTTCTCCCTTTCTGCCCCCTTCTCTCCCTTTCTGCCTCCTCTCTCTCCCTTTCTGCCTCCTCTCTCTCCCTTTCTGCCCCCCTCTCTCTGTCTCTGCCTCCTCTCTCTCCCTTTCTGCCCCCCTCTCTCCCTCTCTGCATCCCTCTCTGCATCCCTTTCTGCCCCCCCCTCTCTCCCTTTCTGTCCCCCCCCTCTCTTCCTCTCTCAAAGGGAGAGACCTGGGGCAGAAATGGAGAAAGGGAGGCAGAGAGGGAGAAAGGAGGCAGAGAGGGAGAGATGGAGGCAGAGAGGAGAGAGGGAGAGAGGAAGGCAGAGAGTGAGAGAGGAAGGAGAGAGGAGGCAGAGAGGGAGGCAGAGGGAGAGAGGAATGCAGAGAGGGAGGGAGAGAGGCGCGCAGAGAGTGAGAGAGGAAGTCAGAGAGTGAGAGAGGAGGGCAGCCCCCCTCTCCCTCTCTGCCTCCTCTCTCCCTCTCTGCATCCCTTTCTGCCCCCCTTCTCTCCCTTTCTGCATCCCTCTCTGCAGCCCTTTCTCCCCCCCTCACCCTTTCTGCCCCGCTCTCTTCCTCTCTGCCTCCCTCTCTCACTCCCTCTCTCCCTCTGCCTCCCTCTCTGCCTCTCTGCCTCCTCTCTCCTTCCTCTCTCCCTATCTCCTTCTCTGCCTCCCTCTCTCACTCTCTGCCTCCTTTCTCCCTCTCTGCCTCCCTTTCTCCATTTCTGCCCCCGGTCTCTACCTTTCTGCCCCCCTCTCCCTCTCTACCTTTCTCTCTCCCTCTCTGCCTCCTTCCCTCTCTCTGCATCCCCCCTCTCTGCTTTCCTCTCTGCATCCTTCTCTGCCGCCCTCTCTGTCTTCTCTCTCGCTCTCTGCCTTCCTCTCTGCCTCCCTGCCTTCCTCGCTCCCTGTCTGCCTCCCTCTCTGCCTCCCCTCTCCCTCTCTTCCCCTCTCTCTGCCTCCCTCTCTCCCTCTCTGCCTTCCTCTCTGCCTCCCCCCTCTCTCCCTCTCTGCATCCTTCTCTGCATCCCTCTCTGCCGTCTTCTCTGCCTCTTCTCTCCCTCTCTGCCTTCCTCTCTGCCCCCCTCTCTCCCTCCCTCCCTTCATCTCTTCCTATCAGCCTCCCTCTCTCCCTCTCTGCCTCCCCTCTGAATTCCTTTCTCCCTTTCTGCCCCTCGTCTATCCCTCTAGCTGCCTTCTTCTCTCCCTCTCTGCCTCCCTCTATTCCTCCCTCTCTGCCTCCCTCCCTCTCTGCTTTCCTCTCTGCCTCTCTCTCTGCCTCCCTCGCTCCCTCTCTGCATCCCTCTCTGCCTCCCTCTCTGCATTCCTCTCTGCATTCCTCTCTCCCTCTCTGCCTCCATCTCTGCCTCTCTGCCTCCTTCTATGCCTTCTTCTCTCCCTCTCTGCCTCCCTCTATGCCTTCCCTCTCTGCCTCTCTCCCTCTCTGCTTTCCTCTCTGCCTCTCTCTCTGCCTCCCTCGCTCCCTCTCTGCATCCCTCTCTGCCTCCCTCTCTGCATTCCTCTCTCCCTCTCTGCCTCCATCTCTGCCTCTCTGCCTCCTTCTATGCCTTCTTCTCTCCCTCTCTGCCTCCTTTTCTGCCATCCTCTCTTCCTCTCTCCCTCCCTCTCTCCCTCCCTCTCTCCCTCCCTCTCTGCTTTCCTCTCTGCATCCCTCTCTCCCTCTCTGCCCCCTCTCTGCCTCTCTCTCTGCCTTCCTCTCTCCTTCTCTGCCTTCCTCTTTGCCTCTCTTTCTCCCTCCTTTTCTACCTCTCTGCCTTCCTCTCTGCCCCCCTCTCTGCCTCCCTCTCTCCCTCTGCCTTCCTCTCTCCCTCTCTGCCTCCTTTTCCGCCTTCCTCTCTCCCTCTCTGCCTTCCTTACTCCCTCTCTACCTCTCTGCCTCCCTCTCTCCCTATCTATCCTCCTCTCTCCTTATCTCTACTCTGCTGCATGCTCACCATCCAAGCGCAAATAGATATTTACACATTCACAGGCTCAAATGTCTTAGCAGTCTTATTTTCCTCGTATTCCTTGAATTTATTGGAAGCAAGCAATGTTTGGAGTTTGAAAGACCTCTAGTTTATTGGATGTACTCAATGGGATATGGCGCCCTCCAAGGAACACAATACTGTATTGATGCTATATGGCACCTTAAGACGACTTGATATAATGTAGTGCATTCTATGGGCTGGGAGTGAGAGATTATTCATCTCTGCAGAGCCAGACCTACAGAAGGGGAAGTGAAGCCTCAGTGTTTGTTCAACGTGAAGGCAATGAGAATAGGACAGAGAGCGGGTGATTCCCTGCCCTTGATATGCAGGGTGAGTCATGGGTGTTTACTGGAGCAATGCATCACCTTAGCTCTCTCCCTTTCTATTTCTCTCTCTCTTACTCTCTCTGATTCTTTCTCCCTTTCTCTTTGGGCTGCAAGTCCATCCAGCGTCCCTCTAAATGAGATTCTCCCCCAAACAGAGTAAACGAGGTCTGCCAGTGAGACAGGTATTCAGAATGGAGGGTTCTCGTCTCAGCTTGGACCGCCTCTCAAATAATAAAACTCTCCTCTCTCCTCCATAAGCATCTAGTCTATCTCAGAGAGATAGAAAGGGAAGGAGGGAGCTAGGAGGGAGAGAGAGAGGTGGCCTGCTTCAGAATTGACAACCACCTCCCTCACTTGGCTGCTGATGGAGTCAGAGTGTCAGGATCGTCTTCTTCATGCCTGTTTCATTTCATTATCTCCTCAGCATATACATGGTTTAGAGGAGTGCAGGGAGAGAGTAGCAGTTAGTTGGCTCTCATGTCTTTCTCAGACAGTCTGTATTTAGAAGTTTTTACACTTTTGAAGTGCAAAACCTTAGATCATGGATTCGCCGTAAGATGTTTCGGTCTTGGTTGCAAATTCACAGAACAGCTCACAATCTCATAAGAGCCTGTGAACTCCTTTTTATCTCCAACTTTAATTTGGCAATATTGTTTGAATGCCTTTTTTTCCCCAACTCAGATTTATGAGTAACTCTTTGATCTATTTATGTTCTGCTAAAACATGCTCTGTTTCTTAAAGATCAAATACAAGCTGCACTGCTAAGGAACTCCATTATTTGTTTTTACATCAAAAGTTTCATTAATTATTCCATTAGAGAGAGAGAGAGAGAGAGAGAGAGAGAGAGAGAGAGCTGTCTCCAATGCTTGGCGATATTCTTCTTTCCTCCAGCCCATCTGAAGAAAGGAGAGAGAAAGGTGTGTGGAGGACATGCTAGTTAAGGCGCAGGAGGGGGAAGAAAGAGAAGGAGGGATGAAAAGGGGAGGAACATCTAATATGAAAATGTAAATGGGGTGTGTGGAGGGGGTAACGGGGGTGTAGAGCAGCGAGCAGTTTCTCCAGCTGGCCTAATCTTGCCTCCGCGCGGCGGGACCCAGATAGCGATTGCTAACAGGAGGCTGGCGCTGGGGATCCTTTGAAATGCAGAGCAGTGCGATGTGTAAATTGGAGGCACGGCGATGGAGCCGCCAGATGACACGTGGAGCCGCGACCCTCGCGCCTGATCAGGGCCAAGCGCGCCAAAGGTAAATGTTGCACATCAGACAATTTCATTTTCAGCACAGAGGGGACGAAGCCACACTGACGGGATCTTTTCAAATGATAATGCCCTTTTTTGAGGCATATCATCACTTAGATTTGTTCTTTCTGTCTCTCGTCTCAACATGGTAACGTATGCCTGAACAACAACTTTAGTTGGGCATACGATTTGTTTCCTTATATCCCAAACTCTTCCCTCAGCTCCAATTAGACATTTAGTTAAGGTGGTTTGAAAAATAATCTGTAATATAATTCCTCTTTACATATTTCCTTGGTTTAAATACAGATTCATCCACAACTGTGCATACTTTGTTTGCATCCCACAATACTTTGTTACACTAGGAAGCCACGCTCACTGTGGCCCCGGTGTGCAGACGTGGTTGTTTTGGTGGCTTACAGAACAGAGCCCACTACTCCACAGTGTATTTCCTGAAACCACTCTCTAAGTCAGTCTATTTCATGGCAGCTCATGTTCTAACATGTGTTCCCAGAGTGCACAGCGTTTCATTGTATTTCACACTGGCTTACGTCCTCCTCACACGTGCCACATCTGACAGTAACAGTCATGAAACTGCCTCATATTGAGCAGGCCATGAAATATTATCCTGTGATTTTCCCCCGGCTTATGTAATTCACTCGTCTGGAATCTGAAGACGCCGTGATGGACACTCTAATCTATTGCTATGAATGACTGAATTAATCCTTTCATAGTGGGGATGGTCTTTGGTACCGCAGCTCAACTGCTCTGATTGGATGGTGAGGCCTCACAAAAGAGCAAAAGCCCCTGCTACTCCACCTCACAAGTCCCCACTGCAAAATTGGCATTGAAATGAAAGCATAAGACTAACTGGCATCAAATGGTAACCTTATTGTAGTTGGTGAAACAGAAAAATTACTTTCTGGAGCAAGAGAAAGCATGCAAGTTAGTCTTTGCTGTCCTGCAAAAACTTGAGCCAAATGTGTGTGTGTGTGTGTGTTGTCAGGGGAGCCCTGGCTTTGACCTGTGCAGCACCACAGCTAAGCTAACCCACCTCTCACCCTCAGACCTCTTCATTCCACCACCAACCCACCCGCCCACAGTCGCATATTGATGGTAAGTGACACTGTGATTGTGTGGGGCTCGGCCATGCTCAGATCAGGGTGTCACTTCTGCCTAGCCTGATTGCCACTTTCTCGGCGCGGCGCGGAGGAGTTATATTGAGGGAGAAAAGGTCAGAAGCCATTGGTCATCTGCTCCCCTCTCTCCCAAATGACTTGTCCTCTCAGAGGGGAATGAAAACGGACAGGGCCGGCCGGGCAGCCCGAGTGGGCTGTGATCCAGGACCCAGCCCAGGAGAGGAATGCAAAGAAGGAATGGAAGGAAAGAGGGGGAGGTAGGAGAGGAGAGGGAGGGCAGCTCAGAGGGTAATGGATAGGAGGGGGGCTTGAGTGTGTGGATGTGTGTGGATGGGGAGAGAGCATAGAGCTCTGGGATGGAGCAGTAGAGGGCATCCATATGAAGGTCAAGATGGCGGAGACAGACCCCAGGACAGGTGGTATAGAAATATTAGAAGATCCAGAGCCACTTGTTTTGATCAAACAGTGCGGCTAAGATTCCTTAGGCTGCATCTATCTTCAGTACTGGAGAACTCACATTTCCTTTGGGGAATGCAAGAACCTACACATCATCTGATAACTGAGTATAGTGTTCCTACTGAACCAACTTGTGTGTTTGTGTGTATATGTTTAGACCAAGGGGGTTTGTCTTGGTGTGTGCGAGGAGCACAGCTATTTACATCTCCCTCCTTTAGGTGGCGCTGTATGTCAGCGCTCTCACCCCGAGCACACAACCCGCTCAACCACGCGTCATCACATACAGTCAGTGAGACCCCTACCTTCCTGCATGCCACTGTGCTGCCCCTGGGACTGACTGGCTGCTCGCCTGCCTACCTGCCTACATGCCACTGTGCTGCCCCTGGGACTGACTGCCCGCCTGCCTACCTGCATGCCTGCATGCCACTGTGCTGCCCCTGGGACTGACTGGCTGCCTACCTGCCTGCATGCCACTGTGCTGCCCCTCGGACTGACTGGCTGCCCGCCTGCCTACCTGCCTGCATGCCACTGTGCTGCCCCTGGGACTGACTTGCTGCCCGCCTGCCTACCTGCCTGCATGCCACTGTGCTTGCCCTGGGACTGACTGGCTGCCCGCCTGCCTATCTGCCTGCATGCCTCTGTGCTGCCCCTGGGACTGACTGGCTGGTTGCCTGCCTGCCTGACTGCGAGCCTGCCTCTGTTCTACCTCTGGGACTGACTGGTTGACTGTCTGCCTGCGAGCCTATCTGCCTCGGTGCTGCCCCTGGAACTGACTGACTGGCTGCCCGCCTACGAGCCTGCCTGCCTCTGTGCTGCCTGTCAGTCTGCCTGTGTGCCTGGCTGGCGCGGAACAGTACAGGGTTATAGAATGGGACGATTTACAATTAAACTAAAACGGGCTCCTCTTTCTGCGACCCAGCCAGTCTCTGCTCCAGGGCAATTAACCTGCTTATACACTGGGCTACTGCCTCCCCCTTCTCCCCACCGCCGCCCCCCTCCTCTCTCTGAGCTCATAGCCTCAGGACATGGGAGAGCCATGGATTAGAGGATATTAGCCAGGATAGTTTAACGTAATGAACCATCAGATGACGACCATTAAAAATGATTTGCGACATCGGCACTCACGGAGTGAGATCAGTACTGTACCTGCGTTTTGCCTCTGCTTGATTTCTGTCCCATTTTGCTAACACTATTGTCTAGTTTCAGATCCGTTTTGTTGAAGATAAAACAATGAGATGAATGCTGAAAGGTTGCAGGTTTCTATGGCTCCCAATGGTGATTTGTTGAAATGGGTTGAGTTTATGATATATTGTTCCGTCCTCCCAGAGAATAATTTACACACACACACACACACACACACACACACACACACACACACACACACACACACACACACACACACACACACACACACACACACACACACACACACACACACACACACGCCTGCTCTTTGGCTGTCCTTATGTGGGCTTTGTCTTCTGCCTTTCTCTCTCTCTGTCTGCGAGTGTCATGCCTGTGAATCTAAAGACAGGAGTGCAGCCTCTCGGGTCTCTGTAGAGCTCACTCAATCTCCCAGTATCTCGCTCAGAAACAGACTGCTGCACCAGATTGAATTTTCTCTCCAATCTCACAGGATGAGACGAGACGTCACGAGGGGACGCTCCTCTCCTCCAACACCAACCAGGCGCATGCCGGTCCACAGATCCATTCCTCTGATATGTATTCCTTCACATCAGAAAAGAGAGGATGGAAGAATGCAGGGAGGCACTCTGGATTTGCTTTGAATTTACATTGAATCAACAGAGGGAGTTGTCTAGTAATAAACAAAGGAAAGCCATGCAATGCAAAAGAATGCATCTGGAACGCAAGGAACATGTAGATTATGGTTTATCCAAGTAAGCTATAAAATGCAGACTCTCCTGGTGTAACGGAAGGTTCATTGTGTTCTTGTTGTTACAGTATTTACTTGTGTGTTTTCCTCCTTGTCATTCTGGTCACCACAGTAGCAGCTCGGTTTATGAATGTGTGGGCGTGAGCGTACATCTGTGTGTGTCCGTGGGTGTATGTTCAGTAAGCAGGATAGGAGAATAAATATTTACCATCTGTGTTTTTCCATCCATCCGTCCCTCCCACCCCCTTTCTCTCCACGCAAGATTCCAGCGCCTTTTATCAGTGCTGGAGTTCAGCCATGGGCTTTTTTAATTTTCTGCTTTTGTGTTTTTACCCGAGATTGACAGGCCGCTCCCTCCCTGGAGCATTGTTCTATTAATCTGTTTAATATGCTACAGAAACACTTGAGTGCTGGAACAGGCAGCCAGCTAATGGAATCGCAGCAGGTAAAGCAGGCTAGCATATCTGATAGCGGAGACGAAGGAGGAGGAGGGCAACCGGCCGTGTTACCGGGACTCTGTGTGGCACGGCGGCACCGGTCGGCCTGTCAGAGTGGGTGAATTTGTGACCTATGGAAATTGTGACCTATGGAGACAGACAGACGGACGGACAGATGGACCAACTCCCCCCCCATCCCTGCTCCTACCTCCTGTGTGGTCCCGTGTTGTGAAAAAGCCACCCATGTCCTTCCATCGCATATTGTTTTGCCTTGGAGTCTTACGCAAGCTGTGTGCATTGTGTCGTTAGTCTTTGTCATGCATAGCCCATTGTACAGTAATATTCCAGTTTCAGCAGATTTGTATGGTGGTTTTAAGATAGTCTTTCTGTCATTAGTATTAGACAGAGCTTCTAAAAGTGGCCATCAAAGGAAAGCCTTTGTGTGATCAAATTGCTTCTCCCAAAATACAGTGAAGCTGTTTGAAAGGCTGCTCTTTTTATGAATCAAATCAAATTTTATTTGCCACATGCACCGAATACAACAGGTGTAGACTTTACTGTGAAATGCTTACTTACAAGCCCTTTGCCAATAATGTAGAGTTAAAAAGTGACAAAAATTTGCTAAGTAATTTTAAAAGGAAATAGGAACACAATAATATAACAATAACAAGGCTATATACAAGTAGTACCGATGCCGAGTCAATGTGCAGGGGTACAAGGTAGTTGAGGTGATTGAGGTAATATGTACATGTAGGTAGGGGTAAAAGTGACTTGGCAATCAAGATAGATAATAAACAGAGTAGCAGCAGTGAGTGTGAAGAGTGTGTGAGTGAAGAGTGTGTTTGTGAGTGTGTGTGGCGTTGATATTTGTGTGTGTGTGTGTGTGTGTGTGTGTGTGTGTGTGTGTGTGTGTGTGTGTGTGTGTGTGTGTGTGTGTGTGTGTGTGTGTGTGTGTGTGTGTGTGTGTGTGTGTGTGTGTGTGTGTGTGTGTGTGTGTGTGTGTGTGTGTGTTGGAGTGCCAATGTGGTATGTGTGGGTAGAGTCTAGTGTGTGTTCATTGAACCAGTGCAAAAAAAAAGGGGGTCAATGCAAATAGACCGGCTTGCCATTTGATTAACTGTTCAGCATGTCTGTGTGTGTGTCTGTCTGTCTGCAGAGTGTATGTGTATTGTGTTACCAGTGTGGTAGAGTTGTTGTAAATGGCAGGCTCAGGTCCCCTGCTGAGAGAACGGGTTGCGCTTTAATTAACACTGTGTTAATGGTGGCACAGCGAGCTGTCGCAGGTTGAAAACGTTGATCTGGAAATGCCCGGCACTGTCCTGTCACTGAGAGATAACGTGGACCGCTTCTCCGTCCGTCCGACTGTCAAGCCTTTCCGACATCCCCCTCCTGCTCCCTGTTGTAACTAGGCTGGACACAGAAGAACACTGGACTCATTTGAACCCTACTTGCTTCTATCCTGAAGAATAGACTTGTGGGTAATAACATGCAAAGAGCTTCATTGTGACTCCCAGGAGATAATGCTGGCCTCCTGGGAATGTCTTCTTCAATACAGTATAGTGGTGTTATAGACTAACCTCTGTCTGTTCCCTTCATGGGACACTGGAATAATGCAGTCATCCAGTCATCCAGTCATACAGGTTTAGGTTTAGGCTTTTGATCAGATGGGGGGGGGGTGTATCACAATGGTATTTGCTGTTGAAAAACAATGTAGGCATATAACATATACTATATATACAAAAGTATGTGGACACCCCTTCAAATTAGTGGATTTGGCAATTTCAGCCACACCTGTTGCTGACAGGTGTATAAAATTGATTGAGCACATAGCCAAGCAATCTCCATAGACAAACATTGGCAGTAGAATGGCCTCACTGAAGAGCTCAGTGACTTTCAACGTGGCACCGTCATAGAATGCCACCTTTCCAACCAGTCAGTTCAGCTGCCACGGTCAACTGTAAGTGCTGTTACTGTGAAGTGGAAACGTCTAGGAGCAACAACGGCTCAGCATCGAAGTGGTAGGCCACACAAGCTCACAGAACGGACTGCGGAGTGCTGAAGCGCGCAATGCGTCAAAATTGTCTGTCCTTGGTTGCATCACTCACTACCAAGTTCCAAACTGCCGCTGGAAGCAACGTCAGCACAACAACTGTTCATCTGGAGCTTCATGAAATGGGTTTCTATGGCACAGCAGCCTCACACAAGCCTAAGATCACCATGCGCAATGCCAAGCGTCAGCTGGAGTGGTGTAAAGCTTGCCAAGATTGGACTCTGGAGCAGTGGAAACACCTTCTCTGGAGTGATGAATCACACTTCACCATCTGGCAGTCCGACGAACTAATCTGGGTTTGGCAGATGCCAGGAGAATGCTACTTGCCCAAATACATAGTGCTAACTGTAAAGTTTGGTGGAGGAAGAATAATGGTCTGGGGCTGCTTTTCATGGTTTGGGCTAGGCCCCTTAGTTCCAGTGAAGAGATCTTAACGCTACAGCATACAATGACATTCTAGATGGTTCTGCGCTTCCAACTTTGTGGCAACAGTTTGGGGAAGGCCTTTTCCTGTTTCAGCATGACAATACCTCCGTGCACAAAGCGAGGTCGGTGTGGAAGAACTTGACTAGCCTGCACAGAGCCCTGACCTCAACCCCATTAAACACATTTGGGATGAATTGGAAAGCTGACTGCTCACCAGGCCTAATCGCCCAACATCAGAGCCCGACCTCACTAATACACTTGTGGCTGAATGGAAACTAGTCCCCACAGCAATGTTCCAACATCCAGTGGAAAGCCTTCCCTGAAGAGCTAAATGACTTAAATGTAAATGTAAGTGGAGGCTGTTATAGCAGCACAGGGGGGACCAACTTAATTACATATTAATGCCCATGATTTTGGAATGAGATGTTCGACAAGCAGTTGTCCACATACTTTTGATCATGTAGTGTATATGCTTGATGGTTGAGGATACGTCAGTAAGAGCAGAGATATTTTAGTAGGGGATTTGTCCTTTTCACTTTTCCCCAGCTCTCTGACGTAAAGGCCTTAGTTTGCCTCTGAATGAACAAAGAGCCGTTAAAATGATTTCCCGGCTCATCCCCTGCTTTGAGACGTCTCCTACAGCATGTCCAGTGTGCTATACAGTACGTGTTAACGCTGTGATTGATTTGGGAGGCGCAAAATTACAGAAGCACTTAACATCAGCCGGCATAGACAACGAAAGCTTCCTTAACCCTCCACTCCAACTTTTAATGGGGTAATCTTGACTCGGACGCCAGAACTAATCCGTTTCCAACCCCCGCCTCCCCCAGCAGCTCACCTCTCGTTTCCCCCAAGCCCCTACGGACAGTGTTTTGGAGCCGCCCAGCACATATCAGACAGACGTGGGAAAACATCATGGCATGCAGCGCTCCGACAGCGTTCACCTCACCCCCCACCTTTTTGTTTTTACCAGCTAGCACTATCATACACAACCTACCTCTTTACACCTCCCTCCCTCCCTCCTCCATAACGGAAGCTGTATCTCTGAAAATAAGTAGCATGCCAAAAAACGAAAAGACGAGGCTCCTTAATGAAATGAGATCCCAGGGAAGCTGGAGCCAGTGTATAGTGAGGAGCAGGACTCGGATCAAAGCGAGCCACCGGTAATTAGAATACATGCTGAAGAGGAGCCCGTGAGAAGAGAAATCAGCATTTTGCAGGGAAAGAATTACCTGTTGAGCCGTTAAATAAATTAGAGACGTCTTGGGGAAGAGACGGGTCGAGCTTTGCGAAA
This sequence comes from Salvelinus alpinus, assembly GCF_045679555.1. Taxonomy (NCBI): domain Eukaryota; kingdom Metazoa; phylum Chordata; class Actinopteri; order Salmoniformes; family Salmonidae; genus Salvelinus; species Salvelinus alpinus. The sequence goes on along the minus strand of NC_092106.1, from coordinate 27,798,719 downwards.
TCATACTTAGTCAGTCGCTCGGCTCTCCCAAGGCAAAAAATATATATATATCTTTAATATTTCTATTTTGGTTCTTTATCTTATCGCCTCTAGGACAACTAACTCTGTTTTCAGTATCCTACCTTTTTCAATATCTTTTGTTTCCATCTTATTTTTAAGTCTTTCGAACACAAGCTCTGTAGGTAGCAGGGTTGATGACGACTTCAGAAAGTTTTACATTTCTTCATACTTGCAGTTTTTGTCATCTTTTCAAAATGCAGTTCATTTTTTTAGCATAGGAGCACACCAGCGGCGGTTGGTGCCGCTGAAGATGAGGGAGGAGGATTTTTTTTATGAGAATGGCTTTATTTCTATTACAGCATATTGAATGAATGTCTTTCATATTCCATTCACCCAGTTCAATGTAACAACGGTTTAGGCTACTACATTGACACATTCAATACCCCCTTGCACACCCATGCCTGCATCTAGCTGATCTAGGGTGTAATCATTAGTCCAACAGTTGCAAACAAGAGTTTCTATTGGACAAATTCGGGTATGTTTGTCCCGATTTCGTTATGTGTCCTTCTGTTTAAGAAACGTTTTTCAACAGAATTGGCGGAATGAATACACCCCTGATCACACGTAAACACAGTTCATTTTCTTAACAGCCACGTTGTATTCCTTCTCGCATCTATGCGCTCTCCTCCTCTCACCCTTTCCATTCATTTGTGGACTAAAAAACTTTCATCGTTGTCACCATATTAGCTAAAGTAACGTCATAGTCAACATAGTTAATAGAACTAATGCGTCAGTAAACCCCCTTCAATCATGCAGTATAGTCAGTAAGCAGTTTAGCAGTTACACCAACGGGCCCGGGTGACAATAAATTAGTAAAACCAAAAGCTTACCTTGACATGGAAGAGTTCCAGGGTTGTGTTGGATAGTTATAGCCAGCTAACTAACATAGCATCCCTCTGTTCGAGTCAGGTGTTTGAGTATGCTAAACTAGCTAGCTGCATTTGCTAGCTTAGAAAGTGAAAGTGAGAGAAAAATGACGAAATATAGCGATCTCCCCCCCTGCTTCTCCATTTTTTAATAAATTAATTTGTTAAAAACTGTTCAACTATTGTCTTTCTCTTTGAGTCAACTACTCATCCCATTTCATGCACTGCAGTGCTAGCTAGCTGTAGCTGATGCCTTTAGTACTACATTCATTCTAATGATACTTTGATTGGGTGAACAAGCTGTCAGTTCATTCTGCAACAACTCTGATAGGTTGGAGGACGTCCTATGGAATTTGTCATAATTACTGTGTAAGTCTATGGAAGGGGGTGAGAACCATGAGCCTCCTAGGTTTTGTATTGAAGTCAATGTACCCAGACGAGGACGGAAGCAAGCTGTCCTCTGGCTACACCATGGTGCTACCCTACAGAGTGCTGTTGAGGCTACTGTAGACCTTCAATGCAAAACAGTGTGTTTTATTAAATTATTTGGTGACGTGAATATGTTTAGTATAGTTTTATCTAAAAAGGATAACTTTTTTGTTTCATTTAAAAAAAATGAAATTCACTGAGGAGGATGGTCCTCCCCTTCCTCCTCTGAGGAGCCTCCTCTGGAGCACAAGTGTATCTTCAGTTTCTGTGTCACACGCACACACACACACACACACACACACACACACACACACACACACACACACACACACACACACACACACACACACACACACACACACACACACACACACACACACACACACACGCATACACACACACACACACACACACACACACACACACACACACACACACACACACACACACACACACACACACACACACACACACACAGACACAAAGTATTTTGTTCTTGTAAGGGGATTTGAAGGTAATATGACGACCATTGCAGAGTTGCTGTTGTGAATTGACTTGTGCATGTCTCCTGGGCAGTGTGCTTCTGTCTGCAATGCTACCCATCATCATACGCTTGTGCGACAGCTGCCCTTGTAATGGGGAAAGTGCCAATGTAGCAGATACAACCTTTTGATTTAGACACTAAAGGTAGCGAACAGCAAAAGCATTGAAGCATGAAGGTAAATTCCTATAATTCACTGCTGAAAGGTTAGCCGGTGGCAGACCTCCTCCTCTCCAGTGTTCGTTAACAACAAATGTCACCTGATTGAAATAAGCACAGCTATATGAGTGTGTGTGTGTGTGTGTGGGTGTCGTTGTGCCTTTTGCTTTGAAACTGATATATACTGTGTTTTTTCAGTGGATCTAATAGCAGTGTAAATCTACAGGGCATCTCATTGCTACAAGAGCTGTTCTTCATCAGGCCAACATGGGCCCTCCCTGCCTCTTTCTCATACATCTCCATGGTAGATATAGCTGTAGTTGCAATTGTAGTTTTGGGAAATGACACCCATCAATTACACCTACCTCTACTTAATCACCCTCCCGGATCCGGGATCCTCCTCATCAGAAACGCTGACTAGCATAGCCTAGCCTAGCGCCACATGGAATATCATATAATATAATTTAATGAAATCACAAGTCCAATACAGCAAATGAAAGATAAACATCTTGTGAATCCAGCCAACATGTCCGATTTTTTAAATGTTTTACAGCGAAAACACAACATATATTTATGTTAGCTCACCACAATAGCGCAACACACAACGACATTTTTTCACCGCAAAAATAGCTTTCACAAAACCCACAATTAGAGAGAAAATTAATCACTAACCTTTGAACAACTTCATCAGATGACAGTCTTATGACATCATGTTATACAATACATTTATGTTTTGTTCGAAAATGTGCATATTTATAGCTATAAATCCTGGTTTTACATTGCAGCCATAGTCACAAATGGCACCAAAACAGCCAGAATAATTACAGAGAGCAACGTGAAATACAGAAATACTCATCATAAAACTTTTATGAAAAATACATGTTGTACAGCAAATGAAAGATAAACATCTTGTGAATCCACCCAACATGTCCGATTTTTAAAATGTTTTACAACGGAAACACAACATAGATTTATGTTAGCTCACCACAATAGCCCAAAACACAACGCCATTTTTTCACCGCAAAGATAGCTTTCGCAAAACCCACAAATAGAGATAAGATTAATCACTAACCTTTGAACAACTTCATCAGATGACAGTCTTATAACATCATGTTATACAATACATTTATGTTTTGTTCGAAAATGTGCATATTTATAGCTACAAATCCTGGTTTTACATTGTGAACATGGCGCAAAAATGCTCCAAATTGTCCGGAGAAATTTTGGAGAGTCACGTAATCTAACAGAAAAATTAATCATAAACTTTGCTGAAAAATACATGTTGGACATATAATTAAATATACACTGGTTCTTAATGCAACCGCTGTGTTAGATTTAAAAAAATAACTTTAGTAAAAAGCACAGCATACAATAATCTGAGACAGCGCTCAGCCATTCTCCGCCATGTTGGAGTCAACATATTCAACAAAAATACAAAATAACATCATAACTATTCTCTTACCTTTGATGAACTTTCATCAGAATGCAGTGCCAGGAGTCCTAGTTCCACAATAAATCGTTGTTTTGTTTTAGAATGTCCATTTCTTCTGTCGAATTAGCAACTTTGGCTAGCATAGTGGGGCTCACGTGTCCATGAAAGTTTGACGCATGGAACGGAAAATTCCAAAAGTCATAATAAAAGTCGAATAAACTGGTCAAACTCAGTTGAAAATCCATCTTTAGGATGTTTTTCTCGTATGTATCCAATAATTGCATTTCTTCGTGTCTACCTAACGCATTGCAGAAAACGATATGGTGCACCCAGGTGCGCAGCAAAATACTGCCAATATGGCTGACCTGTCACTCCAAAAGCTCTCATTCGGTCCCACATCAGGCTAGACACCTCACGTTCTACTGCCTGTTGACATCTAGTGGAAGGCGTATGAAGTGCATACATATCCATAAATACAAGGCAATTGAATAGGCGCAGCCCTTCACAGAGACCCATTTCAGAATTTCCACTTCCTGTTTGGAAGTTTGCCTGCCAAATGAGTTCTGTTTTACTCACAGATATAATTCAAACAGTTTTAGAAACTTCAGAGTGTTTTCTATCCAATAGTAATAATAATATGCATATCATATGATCTAGAACAGAGTACGAGGCCGTTTAATTTGGGCACTATTTTTTCCCAAAGTGGAAATGGCACCCCCTATTAAGAAGAAGTTATTAATAATACTGTACATTGTTTAGTGTGTAGTAGGTCCCACACCAGTGGTAATATTATACTGTATAGTAATCGATAGGAACTGCCTTTTGTCAATGTCCTATTCACTCGCTCACACACAATTGGATTTACAACATACATTTTAACATGACAGCACTTTGGTTCATTACGGTTCATGAGTTATTCGCTAATTTGCTCCATGAAATGTGTAGCCACTTCGAGTGAGCAGGGTTGTCAGGAGTACGCTAAATGTGTTGCCAATACAGTACATAATGCATAGACAATCCCAATACCTTCAGTAGGGAACTTACTGACCCTGATCCTTATTCTCTGACTCTTCCTTTCTTAACTGTTATATCCAAAGCCCCAGGCTCCTCTGACCACTCCAACACTGTGTTGTGTTCAGTGTAGGACACAACGTACTACAGGCTGTGTGTGTCTTGTGGTGTTTGGAGACGCAGTCTGTCAGGGCCTCTGCTTTTGGAGGCCTGCTTCGACCTGCTCTGACAAGGCCTGTGGTATATTTACACCTGGCCTGAGCCACAACTTTATCAACCTCTGGCCTGAGTACACGGCTGCCCCAGACTCCACCAGTCTTTCCTCATCTCCCCCTTACTTACCACTACCTCCGTACCTCTCTGTGCCTGCAAAGAATCATCATATAGTTCTGTTGATTACTCATCATTCAAGCATCCAATACGGTCAGGGGAGGATCCGGTCCGTGGATGGGATGTGGTGATATCCCTGTTCCTTTGCCGCACTTAGAATAGAGTTATAAAACCATACATGCAGCTGTGTAAAGAGAGATGGAGGGAGAGCGAGTAGGAGAGTGTGTGTGTGTGTGTGTGTGTGTGTGTGAGAGAGAGTGAGTGTTGAAGAAGGAGATGGCAGCTTATAGTTGATGTACTGCTCCTCATGTTCATGCTGGGGCCTTTCTTCTTTTCTCTGTCTGATGAATTGGAGGCAGAGAGACTATCACTTCTCTCCTGCTGCTGTCTCAGGCCACAAACCAACACACTCTGATTCACTGCTCTGTCCTCTTTCCTCTCCTGGCTTTTTATTTTTTCATTTAATTAGGCAAGTCAGTTAAGAACACATTCTTATTTACAATGACAGCCTAGGAACAGTGGTTTAACTGCCTTGTTCAGGGGCAGAACAACAAATGTTTACCTTGTGAGCTCGGGGATTCGATCTAGCAACCTTTCGGTTACTGGCCCAAGGCTCTAACCACTAGGCTACCTGCTGCCCCAAAAGCTCTGGCTATAAAGCTCTGGCTACTGAGCCCTAATGATTTTTGGCTACTTGTTCTTATCATATTCATTATTGTTGTTTCTTCATGTGAGCTGGAAGATGTAATGTACTATACAAAATAAAAATGCATCAGTTGGTGACCCTGTGTGTGTGTGTTTGTCCAGTACACAGTACCTCTCCCAACGAGGGAGCAGCTTAGTGCCCATTGAAGGTCAGTGAGGTGAGTGGTTCAGTCCCTGATTGGAGGTCTGCTCCACAGCAGAGCCAGCCACCGTAGCTGTAGCCCACGGCAAGGCAAAATCCTGCTGCCTGACAGGAAATTACAGCAGGGATCTGGAACAGCCACACAGTCTCAATTTCATTCGCAAGTCTCTCTTTTTTGCTCTCTCTCACACTCAAATATACACACACGCACGCACACACACACGCACGCACACACACACACACACACACACACACACACACACACACACACACACACACACACACACACACACACACACACACACACACACACACACACACACACACACACACACACACACACACACACACACACACACACACACACACACACACACACACACACACACACACACACACACACACACACACACACACACACACACACACACACACACACGTGCACACGCGCACGCACACATTCTGCACACTGTCACTGAACCACACTTCCAGCCTCAATGCACAGCCTCTACACACACAGTCTCAAAACACACACTCTCTACATACACAGCCTCAATGCACAGTCTCTACACACAGCCTCAATGCACAGCCTCTACACACACAGCCTCAATGCACAGTCTCTACACACACAGCCTCAATGCACAGTCTCTACACACACAGCCTCAATGCACAGTCTCTACACACACAGCCTCAAAACACACACCCTCAATGCGCAGTCTACACACACACCCTCAATGCGCAGTCTCTACACACACACCCTCAATGCGCAGTCTCTACACACACAGCCTCAATGCAGTCTCTACACACACAGCCTCAATGCAGTCCCTACACACACGGCCTCAATGCACCGTCTCTACACACACAGTCTCAATGCACAGTTTCTACACACACGGCCTCAATGCACAGTCTCTGCACACACGGCCTCAATGCACAGTCTCTACACACACGGCCTCAATGCACAGTCTCTACACACACGGCCTCAATGCACAGGCTCTATACACACAGCCTCAATGCACAGTCTTGATGCACTGTTTATTCCATGCTTATGGAACACTGCCTCCCAAACTGTGTGACACCTTCGAGAGCCTTTTGTTTGTCAGCCAGAAAACTTTCCCCTGGCAAAGTCATGTTCCCTCATTCTGCGTCTCTCTACCACAGCCCACTGCTTATCTTTGTCTCACATGTTTAAGAGGGGCCTTGCAGCTTAGTGGCTTCCTTTTGAATACACTGATATTAAAGGGAGGGATGCAGAGAGAGGGAAGAAGACTACTTTTTCCATTTACCCTGCTTGAACCCTCTGTCTTGTTAGAAGGTACACCGTGGTACATCCACCATCACACACACAATCTACACTCTCCCCCCTGAAACACACACACACACACACACACACGGGACATTAATCCCCCAATCTGCATAGACGCTGGGCACCTCAGGGGCCAGGGGCTGCCGAGCCTCGCCACCGTGCCATGTGATCTCACATTGTTTTGTGAAAATTGCAGCCTCTGATGATGGGAATCTCATTCCCTGTAGAGAGAGGAGGAGGAGGAGGGGAAGAAAGTGGGGCAACCTCAGCAGCCGGCCCACAGCCCACCATGCTGATGTGTACCCGCTCCGCACGCCACCGCTCACACAGCGGGAAGAAGTGGGGACGACAAATCGCTCAAGCCCTGAAATGATGCTGGTTATTTAAGATGGCGGAGGACGCACAGTTTTTCCTCAGCGGCATCTAATTTGCATTGCGTGCCGAAATACATGAACCGGGTCTGTTAAGTGGAGGTCTTCACCAGTATTTAGATTTGATGTTTTGCGATGGGCTGGGGTAGGGGGCTGTCATTGTTTTTTATTTGCTTGATATCAAAACAGTGGGTTTCCAATCAATGGAACCTGTTTATTTGGGCTGAAATTATATGTTTTATTGGGGTGTCTGCATCTCTGTGTAATTCGCCATCTTTATTGTGGCCCACCGAGTAGCCGCCTTGCTTGATTTTACAGTACATTTGTCGTTGGACCAATACTACGGAATAAAATGAATATAAATACAGGCATATATTCACTCATTTACCACATTCTGGAATTATAGTCTATCATTGTAATGTATCTAGTATTTGTATGATTATATGACTTTGATGAGAATTGGTACTCTATCATTAAATCCATATTTTCTGTTGTGTTACAGATGCAGGTCTGAGGTCCTGTATCGAATTAGGTAAGGTATGTCACACATTGAATTTCCACAGGAACAGAGAGAATAATAGAACAATATTAGAAGAGAGAGAGAGAGAGCGAGGGAGCGAGAGAGAGAGAGACCCCACAGCTCTGTATTTTTTCCACCAGAGGCTGGGAGAAGTTGTCAGGCAGTGTGTGTGAGCCAGAGATGATAATGTGGCATGACACTTCTGAAATGAGACACTGGTTACCATGGCAAAGAGGCAGGAGGGACAGTCTCTCAAGAGGCCCAAATAAAACAAGCTGTAAATAATGTTTGATTAGAATTTAGATGATGGAACCATTTGGGACAGGCCTTGTCTTCTGCAATTCTTCATCAGGCTGCCTTTCCCTGGCAATACACAAATATTATATTTTTCTCCTTTTGCTTTCTCTTGCTCACTTTCAGCCGGCTGGGGGGAGACAATGCGGAACAGAAGGTTAGGAGATGGAGGCGGTTGGAGAGGAAAGGTAGGAAGGAAAGGGGAGGAAGAGGGGGGAGAGACCCTGTAGTGTTTACTCATCACCGTGAGGCTCGGTCCACATCTCCTCTCATCCCCATCCCCACCCCCCAGTGTTTTACCAAGAGCTTAGCGCTGGGGAGAGTTCTGTGTGCCGTATGGTAAGTAGAACATTAGAGCACATGGTTGGCTCACCACCCGCCTGTTTGCCCTGTACGGACGTGTGCTTTTTTTAATTTAAAACTTCCATAAGTTATTTGCCTAGCAGCTGCTGTGAGCATCTCTTCACCCCCCCCTATCACCTGCTATGGTTTCAGCCTATTGAACTTGTAGTGTGGGTATAGGCCCACTGACAAGTCCGTCTGCTGCAAGCTACCCACATCACACTGCATCCACAAAAACTGAAGAACCAGATCAGTCCAGTTCAACATTTTATTCCACACTAACTACAAGGAACCCAGCGGAGAACAATGATCGCACGGCGTGGCGTAAAGAATGCACCAAAGCCAGAGGAGTACTCAGCCATGTTTTAATGCCCCTGTCTGTATTCTCTAATTATGCGACATACAGTGGCCAGGCTCAGCCAACATCTCCTCACATCTCCTCTTCCTCTTCCTCTCCTCTCCCACTCCTCTCTTCTCCCCCATTTCTATCGCTCCCCTTCAACCCCAGCCGGTAATGAACTGCTTACCAAGCCTGAACTAATCAGGGCTGACTGCTCTCTGTCACTGTCAATTACACAGCAGACAAGCTTTCCCTCTCCTCCCCTCCTCCCTTCTTCCCCCTCTCCCTTCAGAAAGGGCTGGTACCGACTCGACTCCCCGGCTATAAATGTAAAAGTAACGTGTGAAATGGGGAACAGAATGGGATCCACCCAACACCCAACGAGAGTAGCCCCCCTTCGATTCTCCTCGTTGGTCAAAGCTTGCGCTCGCCTGTCATAGACCTTACAAACAAATCGAGGGAGTGGGAAATGTATATTTATTACATGACAGTAAGTATGGCCGCTAAGGCTGTGTGTTGATATGGCTGAAATTCTTCTTTGAGGTGTCTTGGTATCAAAATAAGCCTGGGAAAAAAGTTACTATAGTGTATGAATTGGCATGACTGTGTGAATTTGAAGTGTGTGAAAGCCTCTGTGGTCTTGGTGTATTGGTGTACTGACAAGAAGAGGTGGACTGTTGACCCAACTTGTGTGTGAGTGTAGTGGCATACTCTGTGGTCTGTGAGTGTGTGTAAACTCACAGCAGCCTGTAGCAGCTGGTCCCAGCTGTGTCCCTATTATAACCATCCACTCCCCCCTCTTCTGTTTGACCAATCAATGGGCAATGACCGACATCATCAGTAATCACAACAGTGTGTGTGCGTCTGTGTGTTTGTGTACTGTATTGCATGCTTAACCGATACTTACACGTCCATGGTATTCTCAGCCAGATGAGCATGGCCCCTACTCTATCCACCCGCAGCTTAAATGTCCTGAGAATAAAACATGTATTTTTTCTGTGCTTCTAGCCATGGTATTTAAAGTAATTAACCTTAATTTGCCCAAAAAAGAGACAAATCTTTATTAGACCGTTGCCTCATAAGTAGCGGTGCCGTCGACCCGCGTCCATCTCCCTACGCTCCTAATGTGGTCCTCATTAATAAAAATTCATCCATCAGATCTCAGTGTTGAATCATCTTTTAATTGGAAGTTACATTCTGGTTAATAGTTTTATAATTCACAGGCTGTAATAGTTTCACCGCTGGGATCTGCTCCATTTTCACCGCCGATGTGACACCATCTCTCCTCTTCTTCTTCCCTCTCCCATCCTTCCTCCTCGCCACCCCCCCACACACACAATATGCAACACGACCCTCCTCTCTCTGACTGTACCAGTCTGTAGCATCACCAACCAACCCTCACTTTTAATAGCCAGTAATAAATTAGATCAAACTAATAGCAGCCTCCTGGCGGCCAGCCCGAGAGGCACGGACCTCTGACTCTGAGTGTCACAGCCCTATATTTAGCCACACAGAGATGAGCTCCTGATTATCCATGTACTAAAGGGCTCCGCCATTACTTTACATCGAGTCAACATTTTTCAAAGCACCTTTGGGTTTGGATAGACAGTATAGCTCTATTGTACCATAGATACCGCTGATCCATATAGACGGGTGTCAACAAAATTGATGCATGCGCAACTTGGGGACAAAACAGATGAGGTTGGCTAACAATCAAAGGAATACTGACAACATTTAATTCATATTTCTTATTGAAAATAGAAATACATTTTCACAACAAGTGTCTCTCAAATGCATCGTTACAGTTGTTGGTTGGTTAGCTAGCTAGCAAATGTTTGACAAATTAGCATAAACATGACATAAGTCAAAAGACCTGAAGACATGGTATCAAGAACAAGATGCTAGCTGAAGCAAGATGCTAGCTGGATACGATTCCCCACATTGCAGCTTCTTGTCATTGTTGCTAGCTATCTGACCGTTCAGATTCATAACAACACAAAGCATTTAGCCTCCGAGATGGGCGAGCATCATTATAGGGACGTTGTCAACTCACCAGTCTATAGTGTCCCTTTCAGTATTTCACCTCCCATTGGGCTCAAACAAACAAATAACGCTAGCTATTGTATGTGAGCGTCTCTTCTTCAGCTGGAGACTATAATGTGACTTATCACTAAACATCGTGCCTTCCTTTTACAATGATATTGTTGTTATGTAAAGTGCTATCCGGAGCCTGGTGGCTCAACTCTACAACATGTCCTTGCTTTCACAAACACATACTTTAACGTATACTATTCTAACTAACTTTTTAAATGTTTCAGTATTTTTATTGTTATGAAATTCACTGAGGAGGATGGTTCTCCCCTTCCTCCTCAGAGGAGCCTCCACTGACTGTAAAGTATACTATTCTTGAACAAAGTGCTAGCCGAAACCTTTCTCAACTGTCCACCCTTTTGAGGTGATGTGTATCATCGGCACGCACCATTCTATATGTACAGTTGATAGCTGACACTGTGGACGCATGTTTTGAGCAGCAGAACAGTTAGCTTCCATTGTAAATGCAACTCTTATACCAGACAATATGCCTAGCCGAGGTTGAAATAACCGTCTATTCCTCAGTATCCCTCCAACAACTTCAGTTCTGTGATCTGAAAGCCAGTGGTGTGATAGACATAATAAACAGGAGGAGAGAAGAGGCAGCAGAGGATGGTGTGGAGTTGAAGGACAACATGGAGGTAGAGAGACATTGGAGGGCCAGGAAAGGCTTGCGGCTGCCTGTGTTTACCTGTAGCCATTCATACTAGACGCTTTTAGAAAAAGTCACATGCACACAAACACACACACACACACATGGGATGGATGGGTGGGTGTAGGTGTGAGGGATAGACAGACAGACGTCTACATGCTTTAGACAGGGCGTAGGAACAGTTATTTTGTCCCTTCCATTCCTCTCTATTCTTCCTACTCTCTCTGGAGCTGCCTGATTTGTTATTGATTGGTGAGATAGTACTGGCCCTGGTGCCGCATCTCACGCCAGACGTTCAAGGCTGGCACACGCACGCACGCACGCACGCACACACACACACACACCACACACCTCTCTTTCTCTCTTATTAATATCTTAATTAACTCAGTGATAATAGAAGGCCAGTTAAAGATGTGTTGGGTATTGCAAAGTAGATTTTCTGTTTGTTATTTTGTAAATATGTGTCAGTATATATTGTATATTTTCTGTATGAACTCGTTAGGATGTCATTTTCGTGTGTGTGTGTACTTTTGTGACCCCCCCCCCGCCCGCTTCTCCCCCAGTAAGGGTGCTGCACCCCCCTCGTCTCGTGCGCTGTAGGGTAATCTCTTACAGAAGGCAGAGAGAGGCAGTGGAGGGTGGAAATTAGGTTTTCAGCCCCGCTCCCTCCCTTGTCGTTCCTGCCTTCCCCCCACAGCCTCGCTTTTGTACCCAGTGCCCCTTGTGCGCTCCACATCTATTCTTCTACCTCTCTCTTTCTCTCTCCCTCTGTTCATTCAGTCCTACCTATCTGTGTCGCTGCCTTCCGCTCTCTCACATCCAGAGAGGAAATAGACGCCTGAGATAATTTTCTTACCCTGCTTTCCTTTTGTCTTTTTTCTCTGGTAAAGAAGTTGATTTATTTTAGAGTGTGTGTTTGAGTGGTGACCTCTTACCCTCAATGGGCTGAAACGGATAACTGCAAAGCTAGCGATGCCCATCCTCAAGTGCTGCTGAGATATAGACTCAAGTAGTGGGGGACACAATAGACTGTAACACCCCCCTCACCACTACCCACCTCCCTTACCCCCAGTCTCATTCACGTGTCCACACATTAGAATAGTTCACCAGGTATCCCTGCCTCGCAGGTAGTAATGAGACTCCGTTCCAAAGGCTGCCTTCCACACCAAGGTTCCTTCTTGAATAGCCCACACGAAGTGTAGCAACGTGGACTATGTATGTCTGGGTGTGCTGTATCACTCATTGAAATTCAATCTCCCCTGCTTTTAATGTTCTTTTTTTTGTGGACCAAAGGTGATATAGAAAAGATTGCATTAACGTTTCTTTCCTTTCTGTCTCCGTATTCAATTCAATGAGCTCCCTACTGGTTTTACTTTTTTAATGTTGACCAATCGGTAAATTGAAACCAAGCACAGGGACATAGAAATGGACGCTGAGAAGACTTGACCCCCATTCAGTGGTGTTTCAGATATCCTTGGTTCTGCAAAGAACAATAGGACAATGTTGACTGTATTCAAAAGAGGCGAGAGACTCTCAGCAGACCTCTCAATATGTACTATTATTATCTCGATGTACTATTATTATCTCGTACTATTATTATCTCGATGTACCATTATTTGGATATTATACGGTACTGTAGGACATTAGTGGATTGGCTGTTTTTAGCATTCAGTTGAAAGTGATATTAAGGTTGAGCTATGTTCGCTCTACAGTTACAGGTCCTATGTCATGGCAGACGTCTGTGTCATGGTATGGTTCTTGCTTCAGGCTTACAGACAGACTCACATCAGTGAGCTGTCACCACGGCCTGCCACAGCCAGGGCATGACAGAGGAGACACGCTCTCCCTCTCCTTTTGCTTCATTTCTCTTTCCGTCCCGTCATCCAGGCATCTTCCATCTATTCATTCCCTTCATCAGTGGCTCTCTATAGCTCTGTCCATCTCACCCATCTCTCTCTCTTTCTCTCTCTCCCTCTCTCTTTTTCCCTCTCTCTTTCTCCTTCTTGCTTCCTCTCTGCCGTGCAGTGTGGTGAGTGCTGACAGGCCTGGCAGAGACAAAGTGCTGACGTCCAGCTTAAAAGTGACCGTCCCTGTCCTGCAGCCCTACAGCTGGGGAGCCAAGAATCCATCACCCACACCATGCACAGCCAACAGACAGGAGAGAGAGGGGGCAGGCCTTCTTTGTAAATGAAAGGAGAGGTATTGGAGACCTGAGAGAGGGGAAAATAATGAAAAAGGGGGTGAGAGAGAGAGGGAGAAAGAGAGAGGGAGTGAGGAAAGGAGAGGGAGAGCAGTGCAGGCTGGGTTGTCTCCGGAACCAAGGGGGGGGCATTAATCATTATTGGCGCACACCTCCGTCCCTGACGCACCCTGACGGCCCTTCCACCCCTGACATAAATCATAATTCCTCCACAATAGATCCCTTCTCCACCATGCCGGGGAAAAGTGTGCTGCTCCTATCGATTTTTCCCGTTTCTCCCTCTTCCTTCTCCTTCGCCACCCCTACCCCCCATAACCCTCCCCCTACTGCCTCCCCCCTCACTGCCATCTGCACTGCTGTGTCATTATGAAACATAACTGATCTGAAATTCATAGAATACTGAATAAAGTTTACGAGGCGCTCTACTGTATTCACTCCTTCCCCCTGCCTCCTGCCTTCCCCACTCTTGATGCATGAGAAGTAAGCGCATAGAAAAAGAAAACTAATGATATAAAAATGACAAATCACAGTGCTATTACAGCTCTATTGATTTGTTTTAGAACAGTCACTGAAGGAGATTAGAAATGGAACAAAAAAGGAGCTGGAGAGATGGGGGCGACAGGGATAGCGGGAGAAAATGAGGGCACCATCGAGAGGTTGAGAAAAAGGATAGGGAGATTTTGAGAAAGAGAATAAGAGGATTGGGAGAAATGGGACAGAGAGAATAAAGAGGAAAAGGTAACAGAAAAAAATGGTTAACTATCTCTTGTTGCTATGTCCTTAGCGATGTGTCTGTTTCAGTGCCATTGTGAGTCTATCTCAGACAGAACCACGTCACTACAATACTGTCAGTCTCACAGCCTTCAGACTGGTTGTGGTCTCAATGACCTTTGAACTCACACCTCTCTGTGACCCTTCCTTCTTACTAAAGAATATTGGATTTAGCTGCAAGGATTCCCAATTGCCACAAATGGCCCCCTACTCCCTACTCCATTCACTAATGGATAGACAGAAGGTCTTCTTTTAAATAATTATTTTAAATAATGTAGCACAGCGGTCTAAGGCACTGCATCGCAGTGTTGCGGCATCACTACAGCCTGTGGTTCGATCCCATTTTTGACATTGTAGAATAATAGTGAAGACATCAAAACTATGAAATAACACATATGAAATCATGGAGAAACCAAAAAAGTGTTAAACAATTCTTCAAAGTAGCCACCCTTTGCCTTGTTGACAGCTTTGCACACTCTTGGCATTCTCTCAACCGCCTTCATGAGGTAATCACCTAGAATGCTTTTCCAGCAGTCTTGAAGTAGTTCCCACATATGCTGAGCACTTGTTGGCTGCTTTTCCTTCACTCAGGGCTCCAACTCATCCGAAACCATCTCAATTGGGTTGAGGTCATGTGATTGTGAAGGCCAGATCATCTGATGCAGCACTCCATCACTCTCCTTCTTGATCAAAAAGCCCTTACACAGCCTGGAGGTGTGTTTTGGGTCATTGTCCTGTTGAAAAACAGATGATAGTGCCACTAAGCGCAAACCAGATGGGATAGCGTATCGCTGCAGAATGCTGTGGAACCATGCTGGCTAAGTGTGCCTTGAATTCTAAATAAATCACTGACGGTGTCACCAGCAAAGCACCTCAACACCATCACACTTCCTCCTACATGCTTCACTTTGGGAACCACACATGCAGAGGTCATCCGTTCACCTACTCTGCGTCTCACAAAGACAGAGCGGTTGGAACCAAAAATCTCAAATTTGGACTCATCAGACCAAAGGACAGATTTCCACTGGTCTAATGTCCATTGCTTCTGTTTTTTGCCCCAAGCAAGTCTCTTATTTTTATTGGTGTCCTTTAGTAGTGGTTTCTTTGCAGCAATTTGACCATGAAGGCCTGATTCACACAGTCTCCTCAAACAGTTGAGATGTGTCTATTACTTGAACTCTGTGAAGCATTTATTTGAGCTGCAATCTGAGGTGCAGTTAATTGCCGATTTCTGAGGCTGGTAACTCTAATGAACTTGTCCTCTGCAGCAGAGGTAACTATGGGTCTTCCTTTCCTGAGGCGATCCTCATGAGAGCCAGTTTCATCATAGTGCTTTATGGTTTTTGTGACTGCACTTGAAGTAACGTTCAAAGTTGTTGACATTTTTGGGATTGACTGACCTTCATGTCTTAAAGTAAGGATGTACTGTCATTTCTCTTTGCTTATTTAAGCTGTTCTTGCCATAATATGCATAATATTTTACCCAAATAGGACCATCTTGCCATAATATTGACGTAATATTTTACCCAAATAGGGCCATCTTCTGTATACCAACCCTACCTTGTCACAACACAACTGATTGGCTCAAACGCATTAAGAAGGAAAGAAATTCCACAAATGAACTTTTAACAAGGCACACCTGTTAATTGAAATACATTCCAGGTGACTACCTCATGAAGCTGGTTGAGAGAATGCCAAAAGTGTGCAACGCTGTCATCAAGGTAAAGGGTGGCTACTTTGAAGAATCAAAAACATATTTTGATTTGTTTAACACTTTTTTGGTTACTACATGATTGCATGTGTTATTTCATAGTGTTGATGTCTTCACTATTATTTTACAATGTAGAAAATAGTAAAAATATAGAAAAACCCTAGAATGTGTAGGTGTGTCCAAACCTTTGACCAGTAATGCATGTATATAGTATTTTATACTGTGACTGTTTGAGGTTGTGGACAGGTGTCTTTTATACTGATAACAAGTTCAAACAGGTGCCATTAATACAGGTAACGAGTGGAGGACAGAGGAGACTCTTAAAGAAGAAGTTACAGGTCTGTGAGAGCCAGAAATCTTGCTTGTTTGTAGGTGACCAAATACTTATTTTCCACCATAATTTGCAAATAAATTCATTAAAAATCCTACAATGTGATTTTCTGGAATTTTTTATCTAATTTTGTCTGTCATAGTTGAAGGGTACCTATGATGATATTTACAGGCCTCTCTCATCTTTTTAAGTGGGAGAACTTGCACAATTGGTGGCTGACTAAATACTTTTTTGCCACACTGTATATGTACAGTATATACATATATTATTAATTGTATTGTGTTATAATGTGCGTTTTTGTTGTTGCAAAAACCTTATGTTATTAGTTTTGTTTCATGATCTTATCGTCCTTTGTCAGCAAGGGGTCCGTTGTGAACAGAAAGTCTCAGAAATCTCCTTTTAAACTCCCTTGATAGTTATAAAGGAGAAAAACAACCTCAACTTGTTTGTTAATCCTCTTGCTTTCAACACCTCCCCTCTTCCACCTTTTAATTTCAACCCTGACTAAGTGTTCCCTTCACCTGGCCGTACATTAGCTGTGTGTGGCCGAAGCGGGGAGTTGACAGGTGGGAGCTGGGGCGTCATGCTCCCCAAAAATCCTGAGATCCTGAGCAAGGCCCCCCGGTCCGTAATTTGGAGAATTTAGCTTTTTTAAACACCTGAAACTGATTTTCCCTGCAATCTAGAGCCATAATCGTTATGCTTTATTATTCTGCAAATCTATGCATACCTCTTGAGCTGTCTGTATCCTCCTGACTGATAGTTCTTTTTTTAAAGAAACTAAATATGCTTCTTTGCATCTCTGCTAAAATCTGTGTCTTATTCAGTACATTTAGTTATTGCTTGCTTTTCTAAAGTCTACCAATCTTACCAGCAGGCATGCCAGCTAAGATAGTTAGACAAGCTAGCTATATTTTAACTTGATTGATAACTGGACAAATCTGAGGGGGCACATCCCCCCTATGGGCATGACGTCTCTGGGTGTGAGTGTGTGTGAGAGGGAGCTGGTCGGATGGAGCTGGTCGCCACTCAGAGGGAGCTGGTCGCCGGTCAGAGGGAGTGGTTGGATGTGGGTGGCAATGGGATACTAGAACCGGCCGGGATTAGAGTCAGGGTGAAGGGATATTAATGTAAAGCGGAGGGGACTTTTACTCAGCACCGTCCAATTACTCAGCACCCTGTCACTGCCATCCGGGCCTAAACAACAGAGGAGGAAAGGATTAATTGCCTTGGACTCTGCCCCCATTACAGTCCCAATTATGGAAACATATTGGCTCCCAGCACTGCTGCAGCCACTGCTGTGCAATGCATATTGATCCCCTGTGTTGTGTCCTGTAGATATAAGGTTCCCTCAGCTATAATAGGCATCCTCTCTCTCTGCCATTACTCTCCTGGCTGTTTCTCCTGTACACTATATTGACACCTGCAACTGTCAATAGTTCTGACAGCTCCTCAAAAACACAGGAGTTCATCCCCAAGACTAGATCTAGAAAAAGAGTAGAGCGTCATTCAAAAGGGTAGTTGATGTTATAGTTAGCCATCTTTATTTGGGAAATGAGGTGACAGTTGTAGATTTAAAATGAGTGAAAGAAGAAATGTAGGCCAGATGTATAGTAGGGATGGACACAGGGTAGTTGTCCATGGAACACTGTTGGGACTCACTTCTGAGGGATGCATCTCCTTGAGCCAAACAGCATTTTACCTGCTTCCCTGGACTTCAATGGGTAGTGTAACTTTGTCAATGTTTTTTTACATAAAGAGCACGTTCAACTTAATATTTTTTTTTTTCCTGTCTCAGTTTCCCTATATTATTAAATTGAGAGTTCAGTCAACAGGGTTGACCTTAAAATGAGGGACAGACATTTCATGTAATTCGATGAATCTCTAATCACATGAAATAAATAATTATCTTCAGAAATTACTTTGTCAAAGCAACAAAATAACTAGGGCTTTACAATGATGGTGAAAAGCTCAAGAAATGTTGGGGTTAAGTGGGTTATCACTATATATAATATTATCGCTGTAGTGTTATTAGCACTACATATATGTGACTCTATTTTAGATCATGATAAATATATAAATAAAATAATAATCACTTGTTTTAGAAATGGTGTTTGTTTAAACATCGAATGTATGTTTTTTAAATTAAGATATCACCTATGGTTTACGTGTAAGTGCAAATCTATACTGTAAGCAATATGCAGTTAGAGAGAGATCCAGAATTCAAACATCATACCAATACTGAAGGGTTGGGTTAAATGCGGAAGACACATTTCAGTTGAAGGCATTCAGTTGTACAACTGACTAGGTATCCTCCTTTCCCCTTTCCCCCTAATGTGTATGACTGAAGCCCATATGATTTGATTATGTAAGTTGAAAGGCTCAGCCCTTGCAGGTGGCTGGGTTAACCTGTGGCTGGGACAGACACAGGTGCTGAGTGATATGAGTGATGATGCTTCCATTTCTGCTCAGGACAAAATGCAAATCCCTGAGCATGTTGAAATTCCGTGTGTGTGTGCGTGCATTTGGTTAGTCTGTGTTTTGTTCATGATATGTTTTGATAGGATTTCTAGCCAAATAAAATGACTCGCTGTAAACTAAACATACAATGGTGCCCCATTCATCACTGCCCAGAGGTGTGTGTATGTAAATAACAACACGTGACTTAGGAAGAACACAGGACAGAGAAGTTTGGCTAAAATCACTTTTACATGTAGGTGTTGTACCATCGGGTTGGACCCAGCCTTCTAACGGAGAGAACACCACAAATATCACCAGGCAAGTTCTGAGTTACTAAAACAACTGGGGTAGGTTATTTTACATTTTAACATGTTCGGCTAAACATTTGACTTCTCTTCATGTTTCCATTCAGACTTTCTGAGAGAATGTACAATGTTTTGACTGACATAACGGTACCTACGTATATCTAATTGTGTTATGTGTTCGGGTCAGCATCAACTGGCATTGGAATATGTTAAATGAAGTATAAATTATGTATATTTCCAATATATAATATATCATGTAATCTCCCCTTTCTCTCATATCTCAGTGGGCTCGGATATTGTTCCACAACGATGAATGACTCTTCAGTAAAGCACACTTACCTTGACAACTGGTAAGTTTGCTTGCTTGGACCAGTTCTATGTTGTGACAGTGCTAAGCTTTGCTACCCAGGCCCCGTGCTTCCTCCTGGGTACACCAGCTCTGGTCTGGTGCCTCTGGCTCTCTCTGAGTGGAAGTCTCTCTGGAGGTCTCAAACCCACCCAGGTCTTCCCTATTAACCTGTTTGCAGTGGAGCTGGTGTTCTGTGTCGAGGTTCTCCTTGAGGTGTTCAACTACCTATTTATCCGGAAAGCTATAATGTTATGGCGGGGTGTGTCTATCTTCTACAACCTCTCCCGGACCTGCAGGCCCCTGTTCCAGAGCTGTATCTGTATTGAGCGCTACCTGGCGGTGGCCCAACCTGTGGCTTTCTTCAAGTACAGGCTCCGGCGGTACAGGGTGGCGTGTTCAGCCATGGTCTGGGTGTTGTCCCTCACTTATGCATGTTATAATTTTAATGGGTAATAAAGAAACTGAAGCTTATGTGCTCATTAGTGTGTATTGCCTTGGCGTAGCCGTCATTTCTCTCTGCTGCTTCTTCATCCTGCATGTGCTGAAGCAGACTGGTCCAGGAGAGGTAGAGGGGTGCAGAGGGGGAGAGAAGAAACAGGGGACGACAGACCCACATAAGATGAGAGTTTTTTGTATCGTCTTAACCAACCTGGTGATCATCTTGGCAAGCTCCATCCCGGTGGTTGTTGGTTGGGCCGCTCTGTCATCCAGTCACCTGCAATGTCTTCCCCATGTTAATGATCATGAACATCTTCAGTGTCCTGGTCTCACCCCTGCTGCACATCTACAGAGAGGGAAGGATGCCATGCCGGAGAGGGCCAGAGACATGTTAGACCTACAGTTACGGGTACTAAAAGTATAGGTTTTTGTGACAAACTATGGCTAGGAGACGATAGAGCGTTGTTAAATACGCATTGAATTAAAAATGTCCTGTCAATCCCGCGGCGCAGCCTAACTTCTTAGTGCCAGCAACTGTAATTTAAACATACATAGACACTGCAAAGACGTAGAAGATTTAGTGTAATTTTCTATTTGGCAAATAGTTTTTGTTTTATTTTAATTTGGTGGCATGTAGCAATAGCATTTTATGAGATATAGCTCATTAGCATTAGAGTTGTGGTGAAAAGGGCAATCTGCAGTTCAAACAGTAACAAAGCGGATTCCACACCACTGTTTGGTATAAAGCTTAGGGATGGGGCTGGAGAAACTTTTAAATGTTGAGGCTATACATTGTTTGTTTACATTTATGTTGTTTACCAACAAGATCTTATTTTTGGTCCTGATAGTTTACGACAGTTGAACTAAGCTGATGAGGCATTTACAAGTTATATTTTTTAAGAATCAGTGGGTATATATCATTAATTTAAAAGTCCAATAACTAATGTAGCATTCACAGATTGCTTATTTTACTAAAGCTGCATCCCTTGTTTAGCATGTATTGTGAATATTGGTTTGTTTTATAAATTATACAATTTGTATTAGGATGGGGTTGCTAGATAAGAGGTTAGGCCGATTTAATTTAGCATCAGTATTAAGTAATGGATTGTTTTCTTCATATTATATTGTAATTTTAATTTAGGGTTCTTGTCAGTCACTAAGATTACGTAATGTTATTCAAATACAGTTGAAATAGGAAGTTTACATACACCTTAGCCAAATACATTTAAACTCAGTTTTTCTCAATTCTTGACATTTAATCCTAGTAAATATTCCCTGTCTTAGGTCAGTTAGGATCACCACTTTATTTTAAGAATGTGAAATGTCAGAATAATAGTAGAGAGAATGATTTATTTCAGCTTTTATTTCTTTCATCACATTCCCAGTGGGTCAGAAGTTTACATACACTCAATTAGTATTTGGTAGCATTGCCTTTAAATTGTTTAACTTGGGTCAAACATTTTGGGTAGCCTTCCACAAGCTTCCCACAATAAGGTGGGTGAATTTTGGCCAATTCCTCCTTTCAGAGCTGGTGTAACTGAGTTAGGTTTGTAGGGCTCCTTGCTCGCACATGCTTTTTCAGTTCTGCCAACATATTTTCTATAGGATTGAGGTCAGGGTTTTGTGATGGCCACTCCAATACCTTGACTTTGTTGTCCTTAAGCCATTTTGCCACAACTTTGGAAGTATGCTTGGGGTCATTGTCCATTTGGAAGATCCATTTGCGACCAAGCTTTAACTTCCTGACTGATATATTGAGATGTTGCTTCAATATATCCACATAATTTTCCTTCTCATGATGCCATCTATTTTGTGAAGTGCACCAGTCCCTCCTGCAGCAAAGCACCCCCACAACATGATGCTGCCACCCCCGTGTGTCACGACTTCCACCGAAGGTGGCTCCTCTCCCTGTTCGGGCGGCCTACTAGCTGCCACCGATCCATTTTTCCTTTTCGTTTGTGTGTCTGTTTTTGTTATCACCTGTGTCTGATTAGTTAATTTCGGTGGGTTTATTAACCTCCGCTGCCTGCTAGTTTTTGTAAGGGATTATTTTGCTGTGTTAGCTCTGTTAGGGGTGCGTGTTTGCACCACAGGGTTTTTTTCCCTCCCAGTCGTTGTACCGTTGGTACTGTATTAGGAGTAGAGGTTTCTCCTCCGTGTGTTTCGTGATTTTCCCCGCCTGTTGTTGGTGGGTTGGGACTTATAATAAACGACTGTGCCAACTGGAATTCCTTGCTCTCCTGCTCCTGACTCCTGCACCTACCTCTTCCTAGGAGGCACCTAACAGAATCCCGCACCAATATTAAATGTAGTCAGCAGGAGCTGACGCGCTCTCCACTTCCATGGAGGAGCGTGTGCAACCCCACACCACCGTTCTCCCCCGTCTGGCGACCGCCATGGATCAAGTGATGGCGAAGATGGAGAGATCGTCGCCACCAGCCACACTCCAACCAGCACCAGCACCTTCTCTGACGTCGTCCGGCCCCAGCGTTATTCGGCTCGCGCTCCCGAGGGAGTACGATGGGACGGCTGCCGGGTGCAAGGGGTTCCTGCTCCAACTGGAGCTCTACCTGGGAACCGCTCACCCGGCTCCTTCGGGAAGTGAGAGTGTGAACGCCCTCGTCTCCTGCCTGTCAGGCAAAGCTCTGGAGTGGGCCAATGTGGTCTGGGATGGACTAGACTCAGCGAGGGACCACTACCCAGAGTTGAACGTCTGTTCCAATTACGGCAGGAGACGAGGAGCGCACAAGACTTCTCTCTGGAGTTCAGGACCTTGGCCACCGGCGCAGGGTGGAACGACAGGGCCCTGATTGACCACTATCGTTGCAGTTTACGGGAGGACGTCCGCAGGGAGCTAGCATGCAGAGACGCCACCCTCACCCTGGACCAGCTAGTGGACATATCCATAAGGTTGGACAACTTGCTGGCTACACGCGGGCGTCCGGATCGGGTTATATTGGTTCCACCCCCCAGCGTCTCCTCGCCAACCCCCATGGAGTTAGGGGGTGCTGCAGCGAGGGCGATCGGAGAAGGAGCCCCTTCCTGCACTAGGTGTGGTCGGAGAGGGCACACTGCCGACCGGTGCTGGAGGGACTCATCTGGGAGTCGAGGCGTCAGGCAGAGCACTGTTCGGAAACCCCAGGTGAGTCAGCACCAGGCTCACCCAGAGCCCCCTGCGCGGTTTCGCGCATAGGTTAGGGATTCCCCTGGTTCAGATGGACAAACCCTTCCCCGTGCACTCCCTGGATAGTCGACCATTAGGGTCAGGGGTGGTCAGGGAGGCCACGGTTCCACTGGACATGGTTACGTAGGGGGGTCATGAGGAGAGAATTAGTCTCTTCCTCATTGATTCCCCTGCGTTTCCGGTGGTGCTGGGGATTCCCTGGTTGGCCTTTCACAACCCCACTATTTCGTGGCAACAGAGGGCTCTAAAGGGGTGGTCAGAGGAGTGCTCAGGTAGGTGTGTGGGAGTTTCCATCGGTGCAACGACGGTGGAGAGTCCAGACCAAATCTCCACCGTGCGCATTCCCCCCAAATATGCCGATTTGGCTATCGCCTTCTGTAAAAAGAGGGCAACCCAATTACTACCCCATCGACGAGGGGATTGTGCGATTAACTTCTTGTGAATAGGCAGGCCTCCCGGGTGACGCAGTGGTCTAGGGCACTGCATCGCAGCGCTAGCTGTGCCACCAGAGTCTCTGGGTTCATGCCCAGGCTCTGTCGCAGCCGGCCGCGACCGGGAGGTCCGTGGGGCAACGCACAATTGGCCTAGCGTCGTCCGGGTTAGGGAGGGTTTGGCCGGTAGGGATATCCTTGTCTCATCGCGCTCCAGCGACTCCTGTGGCGGGTCGGGCGCAGTGCGCGCTAACCGAGGGGGCCAGGTGCACGGTGTTTCCTCCGACACATTGGTGCGGCTGGCTTCCGGGTTGGAGGCGCGCTGTGTTAAGAAGCAGTGCGGCTTGGTTGGGTTGTGCTTCGGAGGAGGCATGGCTTTCGACCTTCGTCTCTCCCGAGCCCGTACGGGAGTTGTAACGATGAGACAAGATAGTAATTACTAGCGATTGGATACCACGAAAATTGGGGAGAAAAGGGGGTAAAAAAATAATAAATAAATAAATTAAAAAAACTTCTTGTGAATAGGGGGGCGCTGTTTTCACTTTGGAAAAAATCGTGCCCAAATTAAACGGCCTCGTACTCTGTTCTAGATCATACAATATGCATATTATTATTACTATTGGATAGAAAACACTCTGAAGTTTCTAAAACTGTTTGAATTATATCTGTGAGTAAAACAGAACTCATTTGGCAGCAAACTACCATACAGGAAGTGAAAAATCTGAAAACGAGGCTCTGTGTCAGGGCTTGCCTATTCAATTGGCTTTTATTTATCGATATGTATGCACTTCATACGCCTTCCACTAGATGTCAACAGGCAGTAGAAGGTTGAATGGGATGTCTAGCTTGATGTGAGGCCGAATAAGAGCTTTTGGAGTGGCAGGTCCGGTATTTTGTCAGTTTTCGACAGCGCGCGGGGGAACTCGACATTGTCTTCTGAAAAGCGTTCGGTATACACGGCGAATTGCTCCGGCTCTGATTTTATTTGATACATATGAGAAAAACATCATAAAGTAGGATTTTTCAACCGAGTTTGATCAGTTTATTCAACGTTTATTGGGACTTTTGGAATTTTTCGTTCCAGGCACAAACATTTCTTGGACACGTGAGCTCCACATGGCTGCCAAAGTTGCTAATTCGACAGAAGAAATGGACATTCTAAAACCAAACAACGATTTATTCTGGAAATAGGACTCCTTGCACAACATTCTGATGGAAGCTCAAGAAAGGTAAGAGAATATTTATGATGTTATTTCGTATTTTTGTGGTAAATGTTGGCTCCAACAAGGCGGAGAATATGTGAGCGCTGTCTCACAATACTGCATGCTGTATGTTCTACTAAAGTTATTTTTTTTAAATCTAACACAGCGGTTACAGTAAGAACCAGTGTATCTTTCATTTGCTGTACAACATGTATTTTTTAGTAAAGTTTATGATGAGTTCTTTGATTAGATTAGGTGACTGTCCAAAATATCTCCGGAGATTTTGGTGAATTGTTGCTACGTATTCACAATGTATAACCACGATTTGCAGCTCTAAATATGCACATTTTCGAACAAAACATAAATGTATTGTATAACATGATGTTATAAGACTGTCATCTGATGAAGTTGTCCAAAGGTTAGTGATTCATTTTATATCTATTGCTGGTTTTTGCGAAAGCTATGTTTGCGGTGGATAAATGGCGTTGTGTGTTTGGCTATTGTGATGAGCTAATATAATTCTATATTGTGTTTTCGCTGTAAAACACTTAAAAAAATCGGAAATATTGGCT
Organism: Salvelinus alpinus; assembly: GCF_045679555.1. NCBI lineage: Eukaryota > Metazoa > Chordata > Actinopteri > Salmoniformes > Salmonidae > Salvelinus > Salvelinus alpinus. The sequence goes on along the minus strand of NC_092106.1, from coordinate 27,773,177 downwards.
GGATTCACAAGATGTTTATCTTTCATTTGCTGTACACCATGTATTTTTCATAAATGTTTTATGATGAGTATTTATGTATTTCACGTTGCTCTCTGTAATTATTCTGGCTGCTTTGGTGCTATTTGTGATGGTGGTTGCAATGTAAAACCAGGATTTGTAGCTATAAATATGCACATTTTCGAACAAAACATAAATGTATTGTATAACATGATGTTATAAGACTGTCATCTGATGAAGTTGTTCAAGGTTAGTGATTAATTGTATCTCTATTTGTGGGTTTTGTGAAAGCTACCTATGCGGTGGAAACATTGTGAAAATATGCCGTTGTGTGTTTGGCTATTGTGGTTAGCTAATATAGATACATATTGTGTTTTCGCTGTAAAACATTTTAAAAATCGGAAATGATTGCTGGATTCACAAGATGTTTATCTTTCATTTGCTGTATTGGACTTGTGATTTCATGAAAATTATATTATATGATATCCCTGTCCCGTTAGGCTAGGCTATGCTAGTCAGCTTTTTTGATAGGAGGATGCTCCCGGATCCGGGATGGGTATCACTGAAAGGTTAACCTCCAGGTAAACGCCGCGCTTCCCAGGAGTCACGTGTATCCCCTGTCACAGGAGGAGACGGTGGCTATGGAAACATATGTCTCTGAATCTCTGAGGCAGGGGTACATTCGGCCCTCCACGTCACCCGCCTCCTCAAGTTTCTTTTTTGTGAAGAAGGAGGGAGGTCTGCGTCCGTGCATTGACTATAGAGGTCTAAATTGTATTATGGTGGGGTACAGTTACCCGCTACCTCTCATCGCTACGGCGATTGAGTCATTTCACGGAGCACGCTTCTTCACAAAACTGGATCTCAGTTGGATCTCAGGGTATAACTTGGTGCATATCCGGGAGGGGATGAGTGGAAGACAGCGTTTAGTACCACATCCGGCCATTATGAGTACCTCGTCATGCCGTATCGGTTGAAGAATGCCCCAGCCGTCTTCCAATCCTTTGTAGACGAGATTCTCAGGGACCTGCACGGGCAGGGTGTGGTGGCTTATATCGATGACATTCTGATATATTCCGCCACACGCACCGCACATGTGTCTCTGGTGCGCAGAGTACTTGTGCGACGGTTGGAGCATGACCTATGCGTCAAGGCTGAGAAATGCGTGTTCTCCCAACAGGCCATCTCCTTCCTGGGTTATCGCATTTCCACATCAGGGTTGGTGATGGAGTGTGACCGCATTGCAGCCGTGCGTAATTGGCTGACTCCCACCACGGTAAAGGAGGTGCAGCAGTTTTTAGGGTTTGCCAATTACTACCGGGTTTATCCGGGGTTTTGGGCAGGTGGCTGCTCCCATTACCTCACTGCTGAAGGGGGGACAGGTGCGTCTGTGGTGGTCGGCTGAGGCGGACAGAGCGTTTTGTCGCTTGAGGACTCTGTTTAACGAGGCTCCCGTGTTGGCTCATCCGGATCCCTCTTTGGCATTCATAGTGGAGGTGGACGCATCCGAGGCTGAGATTGGAGCCGTGCTCTCACAGCGCTCGGGCACGCCACTGAAGCTCCGGCCCTGCGCTTTCTTTTCGAGGAAGCTCAGCCCGGCGGAGCGAATCTATGACGTGGGGGACCGGGAGTTGCTGGCTGTTGTAAAAGCTCTGAAGGTGTGGAGACATTGGCTTGAGGGGGCTCAATACCCTTTCTTCATCTAGACTGACCACCGTAATCTGGAGTACATCCGGGCGGCGAGGAGACTGAACCCTCGCCAGGCAAGGTGGGCCATGTTTTTCACCCGATTCAGATTTACGATATCGTATAGACCAGGGTCCTAGAACGCTAAGGCAGATGCACTGTCCCGTCTTTATGATACAGAGGAGCGGTCCATCGATCCCAAACCCATACTTCCGGCCTCTTGTCTGGTGGTACCGGTTGTATGGGAGGTGGACGCGGACATCGAGCGGGCATCTCGGTCAGAGCCTACTCCACCTCAGTGTCCAGCTGGACGGAAGTACGTCCCGCTTGGTGTTCGCGACAGGTTGATTCGGTGGGCTCACACGTTACCCTCCTCTGGTCATCCGGGTATCGATAGCACGGTGCGATGCCTTAGGGGGAAGTACTGGTGGGCCACTTTAGCTAAGGACGTGAGGGTTTATGTCTCTTCCTGTTTGGTGTGCGCCCAGTGCAAGGCTCCTAGGCACCTGCACAGAGGGAAGTTACAACCCCTCCCCGTTCCACAGCGGCCTTGGTCACACCTGTCTGTGGACTTCCTGACCGATCTTCCTCCGTCTCAGGGCAACACCACGATCCTGGTTGTGGTGGATCGGTTTTCTAAGTCCTGTCGTCTCCTCCCTTTGCCCCGTCTCCCTACGGCCCTAGAGACTGCGGAGGCCCTGTTTACACACGTTTTCCGGCACTACGGGGTGCCTGAGGACAAGGTTTCTGATCGGGATCCCCAGTTCACGTCCCGGGTTTGGAGGGCGTTCATGGAGTGTCTGGGGGTCTCGGTCGGCCTGACCTCTGGTTTTCACCCGAGCGTAATGGGCAGGTGGAGAGAGTTAATCAGGATGTGGGTAGGTTTCTGCGGTCGTATTGCCAGGACCGGCCAGGGGAGTGGGCGAGGTACGTTCCATGGGCAGAGATGGCCCAGAACTCACTCCGCCACTCCTCAACTAACCTTTCGCCCTTTCAGTGCGTGTTGGGGTATCAGCCGGTCCTGGTATCGTGGCATCCGAGCCAGACCAAGGCTCCTGCGGTGGAGGAATGGGGGAAGCGCTCGAGGGAGACCTGGGAGGCCGTCCACAGGCACCTGAAACGAGCCGAAGGGCTGCAGAAAGCGAGCGCTGACCGCCACCACTGTGAGACACCAGGGGACCGGGTCTGGCTCTCGAGCCGAAATCTGCCCCTCCGCCTGCCCTGCCAGAAGCTGGGTCCGCGGTTTGTGGGGCCATTTAAAGTCCTGAGGAGAATAAACAAATTGTGTTATAGGTTACAGCTCCCCCTTATTACCGTATTAACCCCTCATTTCATATGTCTCTCCTCAGGCCGATGGTAGCTGGTCCGCTTCAAGAAGCTGAGGTGCGGGAGGTCCCTCCGCCCCACCTGGACATCGAGGGGGCTCCGGCGTACGCAGTGCGATCCATACTGGATTCCAGTCGTCGGGTGAGGGGCCTGCAGTACCTCGTGGATTGGGAGGGGTACGGTCTGGAGGAGAGATACTGGGTGCCGGTGGAGGACGTCTTGGATCCATCTCTGCTGAGTGAGTTTCACGGCCTCCATCCGGATCGCCCTGCGCCTCGTCCTCCGGGTTGTCCTCGAGGCCGGCGTCGGCGCGCCGGCCTCGAGGGGGGTACTGTCACGAGGGGGGTACTGTCACGACTTCCATCAAAGGTGGCTCCTCTCCCTGTTCGTGCGGTGCTCGGCGGTCGTCGTCGCCGGCCTACTAGCTGCCACCGATCCATTTTTCCTATTCGTTTGTGTTTGTCTGTTTTTGTTATCACCTGTGTCTGATTAGTTAATTTCGGTGGGTTTATTAACTTCTTGACGCACGGATCCCTTTAGCGGGATCATTTTCGTAAACAACCGCTGAATTGCAGAGCGCCAAATTTAAAAAAAATACTACAAATATTTATAATCATGAAATCACAAGTGAAATATACCAAAACACAGTTTAGCTTGTTGTTAATCCACCTATCGTGTCTGATTTTAAAAATATGCTTTACAGCGAAAGCAATCCAAGCGTTTGTGAGTTTATCAATCACTAGACAAAACAGTAAGAACAGCTAGCCGCAAATTAGCTTGGTCACGAAAGTCAGAAAAGCAATAAAATGAATCGCTTACCTTTGATGATCTTCGGATGTTTGCACTCACGAGACTCCCAGTTACACAATAAATGTTATTTTTGTTTGATAAAGATTATTTTTATAACCAAAATACGGCATTTGGTTTGCGCGTTATGTTCAGAAAACCACAGGCTCGTTCCGGTCCTGAAGGGCAGACGAAAATTCCAAAAAGTATCCGTAATGTTCGTAGAAACATGTCAAACGTTTTTTATAATCAATCCTCAGGTTGTTTTTAACATACATAATCGATCATATTTAAACCGGACGGTAAACTATTCAATACTACAGAGAAAGAAAATGCCGAGCTACAACTCTCGGGCGCATGAACTAATCAAAGGACACCTGACGCGTTTTGATAAATCTCGCTCATTTTTCAAAATAAAAGCTTGAAACTATGTCTAAAGGCTGGTCACAGCCTGAGGAAGCCATTGGAAAATGAATCTGGTTGATACCCCTTCAAATGGAGGATGGGCAAGCAATGGAACAGGGATTTTTCCAAATAAAAAGCAGTTCTGGGTTGGTTTTACTCCGATTTTCGCCTGCAAAATCAGTTCTGTTATACTCACAGACAATATTTTGACAGTTTTGGAAGCTTTAGATTGTTTTCTATCATAATCTGTCAATTATATGTATATTCTAGCATCTGGGCCTGAGAAATAGTCCGTTTACCTTGGGAACGTTATTTTTCCAAACATAAAAATAGTGCCCCCTAGCTGAAAGAGGTTGACCTCTCTTGGGCACGTGAGACGGTAGCGTCCCACCTCTTCAACAGCCAGTGAAACTGCTGGGCGCCAAATTCAAATACAGAAATACTCATTATAAAAATTCAGAAAACAAAACATATTTTACATAGGTTTAAAGATTAACTTCTTGTGAATCCAACCACTGTGTCAGATTTTAAAAAATTCTTTACGGCGAAAGCATACCTTACGATTATTTGAGAACATAGCCCACTAGACAAATGATTACAAACAGTAGCCAGCCAAGTAGAACAGTTACACATGTCAGAAATAGAGATAGAATTAATCCCTTACCTTTGATGATCTCCATATGGTTGCACTCAGCAGACATTAATTTACTCAATAAATGTTCCTTTTGTTCAATAAAGTCTCTTTATATCCAAAAACTTCAGTTTTGTTTGCGCGTTTTCTTCAGTAATCCACAGGCTCAAACGCAGTCAAAACAGGAAGACAAAAAAATCCTAATTGTATCCGTAAAGTTCATAGAAACATGTCAAACGATGTTTATATTCAAACCTCAGGTTGTTTTTAGCCTAAATAATCGATAATATTTCAACCGGACAATAACTTAGTCAATTTAAAAGGTAAACAAGAAACGCACTCTATCGGTCTCGCGCATGAAAAAGCTCTGTGACACTTTAGGGTCCACTCATTCAGACTGCTCTTACTTCTTCATTTTTCAGAATACAAGCCTGAAACAATTTCTAAAGACTGTTGACATCTAGTGGAAGGCATAAAAACTGCAATTTGAGTCCTAAGTCAATGGATACTGTAATGGCATTGAATAGAAAACTACAAAACCCCCCCAAAAACTACTTCCTGAATGGAGTTTTCTCAGGTTTTCGCCGGCCAAATCAGTTCTGTTATACTCACAGACACTATTTTAACAGTTTTGGAAACTTTAGAGTGTTTTCTATCCACATCTACCAGTTATATGCATATCATATCTTCTGGGCCCGAGAAGCAGGCAGTTTAATTTGGGCATGCATTTCATCCAAAATTCCGAATGCTGCCTACCCTACACTAGTGAAGTTAACCTCCGCTGCCTGATAGTCTTTGTGCGGGATTATTTTGCTGTGTTAGCTCTGTTAGGGGTGCGTGTTTGCACCACAGGGTTTTTTCCCTCACAGTTGTTGTACCGTTGGTACTGTATTAGGAGTAGAGGTTTCTCCTCCGTGTGTTTCGTGATTTTCCCCGCCTGTTGTTGGTGGGTTGGGACTTATAATAAACGACTGTGCCAACTGGAATTCCTTGCTCTCCTGCGGAAAAAAATATAAGTACAACATGCAACAATTTCAAAGAGTTACAGTTCATAATGAAATCAGCAATTTAAATAAATTCACTAGGCTCTAATCTATGGATTTCACATGACTGGGCAGGGGCGCAGCCATGGGAGGGCATAGGCCCACTTGGGAGCCAGACCCACCCAATGGGGAGCCAGGCACAGACAGAATTCGTTTTTCCCCACAAAAGGGCCTTATTACAGACATAAATAATTTATTTTGGTGTGTATGGAAAATGACTGGGATCTTTTATTTCAGCTCATGAAACATGGGACCAACACTTTACATGTTGCATTTATATTTTTGTTCAGTGTATGTATGCCCAAATATTAGCCAGATAAATCTGCACAGAGCACCCATTAGAGAGCTGAAACGAGTTTTCTCACCTTGGAGGGCAGTGGTAGAAACCTGGGTAATTCTATAGTCTGAAGAATGTATGGTGAGTGAAGGTTATTAAACTTGGTGTCCAGTCTCCCTTCCCCAGTAGATTGGTGTCTGGATCTAAAGCAGGAGAAAGACCTTATGAGATAGGTGAGATCTTTTTAGAGCCACATCAGGAAATCACTGGGTATTTTCTAATCAGGGAGGGAAATGGGCCTGGAGGAACTGATGGAGTGGGATGCACCGTAGAGAAGAAGCACAGGGGGAACATACAGAGCATCTTGGAGCCGGCACCTTGACGGATGCACACTTCATGAATTCTGAATTAAATTGTCCCTTGATGAATCTGGAATGTGTTTCTCCTGTTCCAGAGCAATAGGAATCCAATAAGACTCCAGCGCCGTAAAAATAAAGCCATACATTCCCCCGGACCTGGCAATGAGCCTTGGGTGAGGAAAAATGACTGCAGCACTGGGAAGTAGCAGGAGAGCGGGAGAGAAAGAGGTGGAGAGGGAGGGGGACGCAAGACGAGGGGAGAGGAGACAAAATGGAAAAAGAGGTCCTGATATCAGGAGGGAGCGTGGTAAAGAGAGAGAGAGGGAGTGAGCGCAGGATAGAGAAGGTCTGATGTGAAGAGGAAGAAAAGCAATGGGAGAGAGAGTGAGATAGATAGTGAGCGAAGGAGGTAGAGATAGAGAGGGACTTTAAATGAAGGAGAAGAGCGAGCACGTGGCCAGGGTTCCTGTAGCATATTAGCCTTGTCCTTTAGACTGGAAGGGAACATATTGGTCAGAACCAATCCCCTGGTGGCGTGGGCCCCAGCAGCTAGGAGCCTGGAGCTCATCAGCCAGACAGACACACCAGCCAGGGGCCCAGAGTAAATCACAACTCCACTCTCAGGGCCCAATTTCCCCAGAGTAGACCAGCCAGACCCACTCAAATCAGCCACCTCTCCCACCCGCCAGTCTGTCCGCTCGTTCGCACACTCGCACTGAAGAGCTTTCTCTACTCCTACCTCTATACCGCTGTCTCAGCCTCTGTCTCAGCCTCTGTCTCAGCCTCTCTCATACTCTGAGTCTCTGCCTCTGCCTGAGCCTCTGTCTCAGCCTCTGTCTCAGCCTCTGTCTCAGCCTCTGTCTCAGCGTCTGTCTCTGCTTCTGTCTCTGCTTCTGTCTCTGCTTCTGTCTCAGCCTCTGTCTCTGTCTATGCCTGAGACTTTGCCTCAGCCCTGTCTCAGTCTCTGTCTTTGCTTCTGTCTCAGTCTCTGCTTCTGCCTCTGCTTCTGTCTCTGCCTGAGACTTTGTCTCTGCCTTTGTCTCAGCCTCTGTCTCTGCTTCTGTCTCAGCCTCTGCTTCTGTCTCAGCCTCTGTCTGCTTCTGTTTCAGCCTGAGCCTCTGTCTCAGCCTGAGCCTCTGTCTCAGCTTCTGTCTCAGCCTCTGTCTCAGCCTGTCTCAACCTCTCTCATACTCTGAGTCTCTGCCTCTCCCTGAGCCTCTGTCTCAGCCTCTGTCTCTGCTTCTGTCTCTGCACCCGTCTCTGCCTGAGACCCAGTCTCAGCCTCTGTCTCAGCTCTGTTTTTGCTACTGTCTCTGCCTCTGCTTCTGTCTCTGCCTCTGCTTCTGTCTCTGCCTCTGCTTCTGTCTCTGCATGAGCCTTTGTCTTTGTCTCAGCCTCTGTCTCTGCTTCTGTCTCAGCCTCTGCTTCTGTCTCTGCCTGAGCCTTTGTCTCAGACTCTGCTTCTGCCTCAGCCTCTGCTTCTGTCTCTGCCTGAGCATTTGTCTTTGTCTCATCCCCTGTCTCTGCTTCTGTCTTTGCTTCTGTCTCTGCCTGAGCCTTTGTCTCTGCCTCTCCACTCCAAAAGAGCAATTTTACTCAACTTAGACAGTTTAGATGTGGAACCTACTCAGTGTTGTTGTTCGCCTTTTTAGATGCCACGTGTACTGAAACCCTGGAGGCATTACAGCAGAACTGATACAGCTTGATGAAGTGCACAAAAACCATGAAAGATCTTTAAATAATTTGCTGCATGACATTAGTAGAGTGAAGTGACCAAAGTATTTCCTTTGGATAGGAAATGTTCACGACAATCAACATAGTAATTTCTCATCAAGATTAGTAAGAGACAGGGCCTCCCGAGTGGCACAACGGTCTAAGGCACTGCATCGTAGTGCTTGAGGCATCACTACAGCCCCGGGTTCGATCCCAGGCTGTGTCACAGCCGGCCGTGACCAGGAGACTCATGAGGCGGCATACAATTGGCCCAGCGTCATCCGGGTTAGGGGAGGGTTTGGCCGGCCGTGATTTCCATGTCTCATCACGCTCCAGTGACTCCTTGTGGCAGGCCGGGCACCTGCAAGCTGACTTTGGTCGCCAGCTGGACAGTGTTTCCACATTGGTGCACCTGGCTTCCGGGTTAAGTGAGCAGGGTGTCAAGAAGCAGTGCGGCTTGGCAGGGTCGTGTTTCGGAAGACGCATGGCTCTTGACCTTCGCCTCTCCTGAGTCCGTAGGGGAGTTGCAGCGATGGGACAAGACTGTAACTACCAATTTGTCTATCACAAAAAAAAGATTAGTAAGAGACTATACTGTATTTTGATTATTGTATTGTATTGGGCCAGTCTGGGCAGGGCGGGAAGGCCTCGCTTGGCAGCTGGCTGTAGCAGTGACTAAGCACCCTCAGCCCCACCCTCCCCCTCACCTCTCTTCACCGTGCATACTCTAATGTGAATAATTTTTCTCCTCAGAGTCCCCTGTTAATAAATGGAGTGCCATTTCACACAATGACAAAGTCAAGCCCGTATTGATTAACTCTCATCATCGACTCACGTCTGCTTCCCTGATTTATGATTGGCTGTTATTTTTACATTAGCTGTCAAATTTATCTTGTGTCTCCCCCGGCCGGGGTCAGGCTGGGCTCGGCAAAACAGTAAACATTCTCACCGTAGGCTAGACCCTAGACCACACTCCTGCAGGGATGGGTCATGTTAACCTTACTGCAGGGAGAGAGGAGAGGACACCTGTCTAGGTAGCAAGTTTGGGAAAGAAAGCATCTACTGGCTTACAAGACCAGGGTTGTGGGTTTGATTATTTTCATTTCATAGTGTTGGAGTTTGCCATTCGATTAAACCAAGGACATGGAGAAAAATAAGAACCTCTGCAAATGCAGACATACTTTGCATACATGTTTTTTTTGTTTTTTCTTTACATTGAAGGTGACCGTAAACAAATGATTGTTAATGGATGTTATTGAATAACATTTTAATGCAGAGAATCATACGGTCCCATCAACTTTACAAGGTCAGGTTCCATTTGAATGTTAAACATTTGCTTATATTGCATTGAATTTATCCTCTATTGCTTCTATTTTGCTGATAGTCATTAATTTGGATCTTTTATGTTTGATTTGTTTGGACATATGCTCACGGCTTTCAAACGGCAGAACACTTAACGACCCAATGTTTATGAACAAGAGATAACAGCACAACCTTCAATTGCAGCACGCCAATTTCATTTGCAATTTCCCAAGATATGGAACATTAATATAATTTGAATAATTTCAACTCAAGGACCAAGTTTTTTTTCTCTCTTCCCTGTAAGGTGAAAATGAGACACTTTAAATTGACAGCCAGATAGACACCTATGTTAAATATATCCATGCCTTCTCTGTCTATTTATGAATCAAGGTTTCAAAATAAAATTGGACATCAGCGCTCCTCTACGATCAGCTATGACTTTAAACACAGTGTCCGGCTTCTTCAATTTAGAAGGCTGCTATTTGGCCCCCCTCCCCTAGCCAACTGGATCTGGAGAATGTCAAGTTACATGGCTGTAAGTGATGGTAACCTCCCTCCCTTTGGTACTGTTTCTCCCCCCTCAGACCTCCTGGCTCTTTACCCAGGATGGTTGAAGTGATAATAACAGGAGTGAGTGAGAGGCGTGCAGCGGGTGAAGGAGGGTCCTTGGCTGTAATGGCGGGGCTGTCTGCCTCTGGCAGACCCAGCGGCTTGGGGGTTCATTGAGATTCCATTAGGGCTTGTAGGGAGAGAGGTTTCACCCATACGGGGATCACTACAAATTGGCTCTGTCATAGTAGACCTTTTTTTTTTTTTTTTTTTTTTTTTAGATGTGAAGTAAATTAAACATGTAATCACACAGGAAGTGGGTTGTTGCCAGGGCCCTTCACTAGGCTACCTTTAGCGTAGTGGTAACCAGAGATGACATGCAAACCCTGTTTTCTGCCCCCTCTTTGCACCGCCATTTCTCCATCACTATCGGGCATCTTTTAACTCTTCATGTGCCTGGCTATGCAACGAGGGCACACCTCATCTACTGACCTTTGACCTCAGACCTAGTGCCAGGATGTGGCATTGGACTCTGCTATGCTCCCCTACACTCTCAGAAAAAAAAAGTTGCTATCTAGAACCTAAAGGGTTCTTTGGCTGTCCCCATAGGAGAACCCTTGGAAGAACCCTTTTTGGGTTCTACCACAGAGGGTTGTATATACAGTGCATTCTGAAAGTATTCAGACCCCTCCACATTTTGTTATGTTACAGCCTTATTCTAAAATGGATCAAATCATTTTTTCCCCCTCATCAGTCTACACACAATACCCCATAATGACAAAGCGAAAACAGTTTTTTTTACATTTTTGAAAATGGATTATCCTTGAGATCTTTCTGTAACTTGATTGGAGTCCACCTGTTTTAAATTGAATTGATTGGACGTTATTTGGAAAGGCACACACAAAACAAGCTGATGAGACCAAGATTGAACTCTTTGACTTGAATGCCAAGCGTAACGTCTGGAGGAAACCAGGCACCGCTCATCACCTGGCCAATACCATCCCTACTGTGAAGCATGGTGGTGGCAGCATCATGCCGTGGGGATGTTTTTTAGCGGCAGGCACTGGGAGACTAGTCCGGATCGAGAGGAAAAATGAACGGAGCAAACCTGCTCAAGAGTGTTCAGGACCTCAGACTGGGGTGAAGGTTCACCTTCCAATAGGACCCAACTCCGCTAAGCACACAGCCAAGACAACGCAGGAGTGGCTTCGGGACAAGTCTCTGAATGTCCTTGAGTGGCCCGGACTTGCGACACTCCCCATCCAACCTGACAGAGCTTGAGAGGATCTGCAGAGAATTGTAGAAACTCAAATACAGGTGTGCCAAACTTGTAGCGTCATACCCAAGAAGACTCAAGGTTGTAATTTCTGCTAAAGGTGTTTCAACAAAGTACTGAGTAAATGGTCTGAATACTTATGTAAATGTGATTTTTCAGTTTATTTTATTTTATAAATTTGCCACAAAAAAACGGTGTTTTCCTTTGTCATTATGCGGTATTGTGTGTAGATTGATGAGGGGAGAAAATTATTTAATCAATTTTAGAATAAGGCTGTAATGTAACAAAATTGAAAAAGTGAAGGGTTCTGAATACTTTCCGAATGAACTGTACATGGAACCCAAAAGGGTCTACTTGGAACCAAAAATGGTTATTCTATGGGGACAACCAAAGAACCCTTTTGAAACCCTTTTTCTAAGAGTGTACACCCTGCCATTTCCCTGTGATGATGCTGAGAGCCCTGACAACGCCCTGTGAAGTAGCATCAGTCAGGTTTTAAACAGGTCGGTATCCTTCGTGACTGTAAATTCCACTACAGTGCTCTACCTCTACCAGAATCTGATTCAGTATTTCCGTGGTATTTCATTGGATTTTTCTGGAGGTGTAGTTGAATGCCTCAGCGGAAATCTTCATTCTCTCTTTTCAGTAATGATGTTTCTGTAAAGTGGATCTGATATCTCCCTTTTTTACTGTGGCTGAGTAGTTGTCTAGTACGTTGTCTCTTCCCATGCCCATGCCCATGCCTTAGCCTAGAACCCCAGTGAAGTGACTGTGGCAGCACACCCACTGGGTAGCACTTGAGTGGAGGAAACAGCAGGGGAACGAGCCGAGCGGCTGAAAAATTAGGTCTCATTCCTTATAATTCAGCAGCGGGGCTGATAGCATCAGGCTTCAGTTGGCTATCAGGAAGGTATTACCATCCAGTGACTGTAATCGGTAATGAAGCCCTGTATTGAGTTATTAACGCGCTGAATGATGCAGCTCCCACTCCCAGATGAACACGTCCTAAATAAACCATTTGGCTGGTAATTGCCCTCTGCCAGCTCCGCTGTTAATAGAGTCAAGTCTCCGACTTAAAGGGTTAACTTATTTTCCGAAGGAGAGGAGCCTCTCTCCCTGGCTCATTGCACTCTCATTTCTATGGAGATCTCCATGCAGGCAGCATTCCCTTGGTTATCAGGCCGTACTTAGAGACAAAACCTAATTAGACAAAAAAATGATTTTTTTTCTCTTTCCCTAATTAGGTCCTTAACATAATTAGCAGGTAATGTTAATAACCCTCTTTTAAAATCTATTAGAAGGCTGTTTGGGAGGAAGTGGTGGTGATGGAGGGGTGTGTCCTACAAGTGGCTAGGCGGCCCCTCTGTGGGTCCAGGGGCAGGGGAGAGAGGAGAGGAGCATGCTGGGAGGGTGGTTTCATCAGGAGTGGAGTGCCTCTGCAGTACGGCCCTGGCCCCATCAGAGCCCCTCATAATACTATATAGTGGTGTAGTGCTATCCTAGACTAGTCTCCCCCACCATTACTCAGACAAAGACTAACTCCCTTCCCTCATTGGGTGTGTTTGTTTTTTTAACAGCCAGGAGTTGCAATATAATATTTGAAATATAAATACATGTTGCTTCAGGGGCCCAAGACAGAAAGTACAGGAGAAACAGCGGTGTATTCATATATGTCTGATGATGACAGCTCCAAAACAGCCTGCCAGAACACACCCAGTTTAAGACTACAGCCTCCAGAGCTACACAGTGTCTTCAGAGTGGGTTAGCTGAGTAGAGTGAGCTGACAGTGTTATCAGGGCAACTGGCTGTCACAGCGAGACTATACATGCAGGAAGAGTTCTGATGTTGTGTAACTTTATGAGTACTGGCTGGAGTACAGGAAGAGTTCTGATGTTGTGGTGAGTTCTGGTGGAGTATAGCAAGCCACCAGGGGGCATTGTGTGTTCAGTAATGTACTCTGAAATTACCATAGAGAGAACGGAACAGACAGGAACAGGAGCTATTGTCATTAGCTGGCCTGGGTGCCGGTGGAATATACTGCCGGGTTTGGGTTCCAGTGAGCGGTCTGTGAGCTCCAGCGAGGAGGATGAGGAAGAAGCTGCCGTCGACCAGAAGAGCCCAGTCCTCGTCTTTAATTAAGTATCTGAAACATCAATTTAAATGTAAATATCGGTGGTGCAGCTCCACTCATGCGTAAATTAGAGGGTTGGCCCAGCACATTTCTCTCTCTCCCAACTCCCTGCTCACTTACAATGACATCTGCTCACAGCTGCTGGGCCTGGGGCTGCACACGTGCACGCGCGTGCACACACAAACACAAACAACACATGTACTCTATACACAACACTTACACTATAGTTTGATTTATGTCTATCATATTTATTGTGATCAGACAAGTGATATCAGAATACACAGTGAGCCTTTATGAGCATAAACCCTTGGCTCAGAATCATAGCTCACTGCTTGGTGTTAGTAATTACCAATGTGATATGGGATTCCTATTGATATTGTACCTTGGCTATTACATAATGGACTGACCCATACCCTTATTATCACACTGTAATCATCCCATGTAAGCCCCAACACAGTGTGTACATCCCCTGACTGAATCCTCCCCTGCAAAGTGTATGGACATCATTGCTGGTCTAAAGCCATGCCTTCGGCCTTATTCTCCTCTGTAGTGAGTTTTCTACATGGCCATAGCATCAGCCATGCAGATCGCATGAAGAAACGCAACCTGAAATGTTCTGCCTTTTTCTGGGGCAGAGATAAACCTGTTAGCATTAGACAACACACTGAAAATGGGATTTGTCCGTCTCTCTCTTGCCAGAGACCTCTACCCCCATTGACTTGACGGCTGGCTGGGGCTGTGACATGAAGCCTGTGAAGTGGAACAGTTTTGGGGAAGCTCCACTGACATCCGCACCATACTGTAATAGGCCATGGTGGGAAATGCTCCAATGTGATTCCTATGACAGGGCAAGATGCCCACAGTGCAAGAGGCCGACACTGTAGTACACTTGTGTGTGTGTGTGTGCGCCTGTGTGTGTGTGTGTGCGTGTGTATTTCCATATCTATGTGAGTATATCAGTGTATGTATTTGCGTGTGTGTGTGCATGTGCATGGTAACGTTACCTGTCCCAGCTCTCTTCTTGGATGCAGTGGAGTGGGACGGCTGGCCTTTACCTTCCAATCTAGTAGGTCATCAGGACACATTTCATAAAGGAGAGCTGGAGGGATGGAGGGATAGAGGGAGGGATGGAGGGATGATTAATGCCCCCCAAAGGTGTCCCTCCCTCTTTGTCCATATCACTCCATCCCAATGGACACAAAGAGGTGCCTGGTGGTCTCAACAAGAGGCGTTCCACTACATAGCCCTGCTAACCTGATTAACCGCCGAATATTCTATAGTAGAGGTCGACCAATTAATCGGAATGGCCGATTAATTAGGGCCGATTTCAAGTTTTCATAACAATCGGAAATCGGTATTTCTGGACACCGATTTGGCCGATTTTTAAAATATATCTTTTTTTATATATATATAAAAAAAATTACACCGTTATTTAACTAGGCAAGTCAGTTAAGAACACATTCTTATTTTCAATGACGGCCTAGGAACGGTGGGTTAACTGCCTTGTTCAGGGGCAGAACGACAGATTTTTACCTTGATTTTTACCTTGTCAGCTCGGGGATTCAATCTTGCAACCAACAGTTAACTAGTCCAACGACCTGCTTTACATTGCACTCCACGAGGAGCCTGCCTGTTACGCGAATGCAGTAAGAAGCCAAGGTAAGTTGATAGCTAGCATTAAACTTATAAAAAAAACAATCAATCATAATCACTAGTTAACTACACATGGTTGATGATATTACTAGTTTATCTAGCGTGTCCTGCGTTGCATATAATCGATGCGGTGCGCATTCACGAAAAAGGTACTGTCATTACTCCAATGTGTACCTAACCATAAACATCAATGCCTTTCTTAAGATCAATACACAAGTATATATTTTTAAATCTGCATATTTAGTTAATATTGCCTGCAAACATGAATTTCTTTTAACTAGGGAAATGGTGTCACTTCTCTTGCAACAGAGTCAGGGTATATGCAGCAGTTTGGGCCGCCTGGCTTGTTGCGAACTGTGTGAAGACTATTTCTTCCTAACAAAGACAGCCAACTTCGCCAAACGGGGGATGATTTAACAAAAGCGCATTTGCGGAAAAATCACACTCGTTGCACGACTGTACCTAACCATAAACATCAATGCCTTTCGTAAAATCAATACACAGAAGAATATATTTTTAAACCTGGATATCTAGCTAAAAGAAATCCAGGTTAGCAGGCAATATTAACCAGGTGAAATTGTGTCATTTCTCTTGCGTTCATTGCACGCAGAGTCAAGGTATATGCAACAGTTTGGGCCGCCTGGCTCGTTGCGAACAAATTTGCCCAAATTTTACGTAATTATGACATAACGTTGAAGGTTGTGCAATGTAACAGGAATATTAATATTTATGGATGCCACCCGTTAGATAAAATCTGGAACGGTTCCGTATTTCACTGAAAGAATAAACGTTTTGTTTCCGGATTCGACCATATTAATGACCTAAGGCTTGTATTTCTGTGTGTTATTATGTTATAATTAAGTCTATGATTTGATATTTGATAGAGCAGTCTGACTGAGCGGTGGTAGGCACCAGCAGGCTCGTAAGCATTCATTCAAACAGCACTTTCGTGTGTTTTGCCAGCAGCTCTTCCCTGTGCTTCAAGCATTGCGCTGTTTATGACTTCAAGCCTATCAACTCCCGAGATTAGGCTGGTGTAACCGATGTGAAATGGCTAGCTAGTTAGCGGGGTGCGCGCTAATAGCGTTACAAACGTCACTCGCTCTGAGACTTGCTCTGCATGGGTAACGCTGCTTCAAGGGTGGCTGTTGTCGATGTGTTCCTGGTTCGAGCCCAGGTAGGGGCGAGGAGAGGGATGGAAGCTATACTGTTACACTGGCAATACTAAAGTGCCTATAAGAACATCCAATAGTCAAAGGTATATGAAATACAAATGGTATAGAGAGAAATAGTCCTATAATTCCTGTAATAACTACAACCTAAAACTTCTTACCTGGGAATATTGAAGACTCATGTTAAAGGAACCACCAGCTTTCATATGTTCTCATGTTCTGAGCAAGGAACTTAAACGTTAGCTTTCTTACATGGCACATATTGCACTTTTACTTTCTTCTCCAACACTTTGTTTTTGCATTATTTAAACCAAATTGAACATGTTTCATTATTTATTTGAGGCTAAATTGATTTTATTGATGTATTATATTAAGTTAAAATAAGTGTTCATTCAGTATTGTTGTAATTGTCATTATTACAAATAAATCGTCCGATTAATCGGTATCGGCTTTTTTTGGTCCCCCAATAATCGGTATTGGCGTTGAAAAATCATAATCGGTCGACCTCTATTCTATAGTTTAAGGGAAAAGGAGGTGGAGAGATGGGGGAGGGGAGGAGGGAAACTCAGAAAGCTAAAGTACTGAAGAGAGTTAATAATATCTCCCTTTGTGCATTTCTACTCTAGATCGCCCCTAATCTAGATCATCGCATTAAAACGATGACACTTCTTGTAATGCCTTAGGAGAATCTGAGCTGAGATCCAGTCAACCTCACTGCAGCAGCGTTAAGACTGACGTGCTGCTAGTCAGAGCTAAAGGAATTAGGAGTGACACGTGCACTTTGAGGAACAATGCCAGACTGTCTCTTAGACGTCTTAGACTCACCCTCTAGTAGTCAGTCTTTCGTGTTTCTGCCTATAATATCAATCGAACCTAAAGAAGAGAGATGAGATTCCAGCAGGTTTCTTTGTCTCTATTGTCGCTGCTACCTGACACGGAGTAACAGTGATGACACGTGTTGACGGAGGCTTTCTCCCCTCCCCACCCCCCTCCCCTACACCGTTGGCTAATCTTTTGCTAAGCCCTCAGTGCCCTCCTAATTGGGGCCACCGTTTCGGGGACACCAACATGTCACCACCACTAAGTCCTATAGGAAGTCCCAAGCCAGTTTCCAAGCTGGAGCAATATAGGAGGCTTGGCCTGGAGCAGGGCTCAGAGTGGGTGAGGAGGAAGGAGGGTGGGGGGGCTAAGGGAGAACCCTAGGTGGCTGGCTGGCATGCCCACCCCAGTGCCGCTGGTACCTGCTGGCAGCCCAGTCGTGGGCGGGCTCAGTCAGGCTTGTGGTGGTGGAGGACCACCCTTGCCATGGTGAGTAATTCCCCCTGGTGTTCCATACAGCCACAGCTCAATGCGGCCCTGGCATGACTCCCTGTGCCCATTCTCTGTCAACAGGATTAGGCCTGCTTAGCGCCAGCTCTCAGGGATCACCTATATTCCGTATTGTACACTCACAATGCTTGGCTCGCCACTTTGGCTACAACCGCATGTTTTTTTCCTGTCCCTTTTTTTCTTTCATATAGCAGCAGCGTATGAGTTTGTTTTCCTCTTGCACGGGGAGGAGGATGGAGAGATGTTGTCGGAGGGCAATCACAACCGGGCCAAAACCAGAGATTTGCCTTCATTTGCCATGCTATTTATAAACCGTGGCTAATTAGGATATAAAAACGAACGTGGTTTGTGTTGCTGTTTTTGGGCCTTCTGCTGATGCTTGCTTCCAATAGAGAATACCCATGGTGCTACTCAAACAAACCTGCATTCCAGAAAACCTAGAACCTAAATAAATAACATTGTTCTTTCTCTACAAAAATAAATGTTTTGATTAGTTTGATAGAGTAATCGTTGCTCAATTTCATTAACATTTTGGTGGCATATCAAGCATCATCAGTTGTAAAATAATGTTTGTGACGGTCAAATAATGACATTTGTAGAAGAGCAAATATTTTGGGGGGAAAGATTTGATGAGGATCAGATTAAAGCAGGCTTTATGTATGACTATCTTACTGGTTACTCCCTCCATATCTCTGGAATACACTGTCTTACTGGTTACTCCCTCCATATCTCTGGAATACGCTGTTTTACTCGACCCGGCAGACCTGACTGTTACAATACAGCACTCTTATGTATTGCTCATTACACGCTTCAATTTAAAACACTGTGGCCATTCGATTACATTGGTGTGTTTACATTATGTAAATGTAATGTTTTTTTACGCACGGGATGATATTATAAAAACTGTTTGATATCAGGAGTCACTTGTGTAATTGAAATCAGATTATGGAATGGTTCCTGGTCTCACTGTAACCCTCTTTATTTATTCCATTCACAGATCTAGTAATCATACTCTCTGGCTGTTGTACAGGAGGTTGGTGGCACCTTCATTGGGGAGGACAGGCTAGTTAGTGGTAATGGCTGGAGCAGAATGAGTGGAATGGTTCAAATACGGCAAACACATGGGTTCCATGTATTTGATGCCGTTCCATTCGCTCCTTTCCAGCCATTATCATGAGCCGTTCTCCCCTCAGCAGCCTCCACTGGTATCCACTGCTATTAGTTTAGCTCCTTCACAGTTGGAGCATAGACCACCTGAAATACTGCCCAGTGTGGTCATGTGCGGTAAAGAAGGATATAGGAACATTGCAGTTGGTCCAGAACAGAGCAGCATGTATTCCATGAAGATATACATGGAGAGTGAATGTCAGTGGTACGCATGTCAAAGTTGAGGAGAGATTGACTGCATCACTATTGGTCTTTGTGGGAGGTGTTGAAGGTACCGAACTGTCTGTTCAAGCATTTGGCACACAGTTTTGACACTCATCGGTACCAAACAGTCCCCAGGTCCAGAACAGAGGCTGGGAATTGCACAGTATTAAATAGAGCCATGACTACATGGAACTCTCTGCCACCCCAGGTAACTCAAGCTAGCAATTAAACCATATAAAAAAACAGATGAAAGAAAACCTGCATTTTACATTGTATTATGTATGTGATACGTGGTTTGGATACGACTGTGATATGTGGTTGTCTCGCCTGACTATCTTAAGATGAATGCGCTAGCTGTGGGTCGCTCTGGATGGGAGCGTCTGCTGAATGGCTAAATTGGCAGCAGCTAATTCGGCTATTGCCTCAGTCACTGTGGAAGCTAGACCAATGCTACTGCCTCAGTCACTGTGGAAGCTAGACCAATGCTACTGCCTCAGTCACTGTGGAAGCTAGACCAATGCTACTGCCTCAGTCACTGTGGAAGCTAGACCAATGCTACTGCCTCAGTCACTGTGGAAGCTAGACCAATGCTACTGCCTCAGTCACTGTGGAAGCTAGACCAATGCTACTGCCTCAGTCACTGTGGAAGCTAGACCAATGCTACTGCCCAGTCACTGTGGAAGCTAGACCAATGCTACTGCCTCAGTCACTGTGGAAGCTAGACCAATGCTACTGCCTCAGTCACTGTGGAAGCTAGACCAATGCTACTGCCTCAGTCACTGTGGAAGCTAGACCAATGCTACTGCCTCAGTCACTGTGGAAGCTAGACCAATACTACTGCCACAGTCACTGTGAAAGCTAGACCAATGCTACTGCCTCAGTCACTGTGGATGCTAGACCAATGCTACTGCCTCAGTCACTGTGGAAGCTAGAGCAATGCTACTTCCTCAGTCACTGTGGAAGCTAGACCAATGCTACTGCCTCAGTCACTGTGGAAGCTAGACCAATGCTACTGCCTCAGTCACTGTGGAAGCTAGACCAATGCTACTTCCTCAGTCACTGTGGAAGCTAGACCAATGCTACTGCCTCAGTCACTGTGGAAGTTAGTCTTGAATAACTGAATGTGGTTATTTATATCTGTTAATTTTGTAAAAGACGGACATATATCAAATTTTCTCTCCTAGAATGTCACAATTACCTTACCAACCCGAAGTACAACACTAACCTTAAACTATGCACAAAATGTATAGCTCACATACTTGCTCAGCAGTATTGACTATTGATGTAGCCAATTGTCCTTTGTAGCATGCCGTAGACTAGAGCTTACCACTGAGCACTGTTGCAGTGTTAAACTGACCTTCGAGTCCCAGTGATCTGTTTCGTTTGTTTTCTGCTAGCATTGAATAAAGCTGTGATCGAGGCGTTGTCAGAACTCCCCCGTTCACTATTTAAATTGTGTCGGAGAGCCATTTGTGCCACATTATAAAATGCTAACGGTACAGAATGTAATTTGGTGGAATCGGGGCGTTTACTCCAGAAAATTAATTTGGCTTACTCCTGGATCTCAGTTTGTTTCTTCGGGCCAGTATTATGCTACCCTCCCCACACCCCCACCCTCCACCCCTCACCCCCACCACCACCACCCCTTTGACAAGAGTAATATATAATGAATAGGACTATTAATATGGGCTGGGTCTCGGGGGATGTTTCTTGGTAACGGATAGGCACGCATACACGATTACGTATGTGGGAGGCCATTGTGTGAAATGCAGTTAAGCTGATTCCAAAGCCAAGGAAAAGGAGGATGAGAGCGTTTGGGCCCATTGTGCAGTCTGAAGCAGTTACTGGGATTCTGTGTCTCAATGTACTGTAGGTGCATACAACTGAGTGAGAATACAGTGTCCTCTGTTTTTTTTACTTGTATATTTATGTGATAGCTTGACTAAACAACATAATTGTAATATACCGTTGTCTATCCTTGGCAATCCAAACCATATACCGTTTTGTATGTGCTGTGTGTTTTGTGTGGTTTTGTTTGCGTGAGAAGGCATGTTTAAGTGGGTTGTAGATGTTTGCCTGTTTCATCCATTTCTGGGTTTATGCCTGAATATGTTTTGGTATGAAGCCGGGTGTGTCTGTGTGTATTTTGTGATTGAGTGTGTGCAAATATATGCTGTGAGTGTGAGCATAGCAGTGTGTGTCTGTATGTTTGTACGTCTGTGGCGTGTGAGCATGCACATACCTCTGTATTTGCCTGTGTTCACATGCCTCTGTATTTGCCTGTGTTCATATGCCTCTGTATTTGCCTGTGTTCACATGCCTCTGTATTTGCCTGTGTTCATATGCCTCTGTATTTGCCTGTGTTCACATGTCAGTCAGTGTGTTTGTTCATCTGTGTCTCCGTGGCGATCAAAATCATCACGTGGTTCAAGTTAATGTTCCATGAAAATTGCAGGCAGTAGTTTAATTATGAACTATGTAGGGGGAAATGGAGTCAGCTAGGAAGAGAGCAGCCAGTTATTTTAATATTCAAAATAAAGAATTTCTAATTTCCTAAACCAAATGCAATGTTTACCTCAGACAAAGAGAATCCAGCTGCTGAATCTGAATTGTGTCAATCTGAAGAGCATGGGAGGAATGTCTGATGAATTACCAAATCTACTGTCTTGCCTATACTTTTCCCTCTTTTAATATCCTTTACCATCTGTGCTGCTAGGAAAACTCACTCTCAGTCCCTTTTCCCACATAAGGAAAGGTGAGGGTTGGGGGGGGGTTCCTTTATGTTTCCTTGGATTCATTTAATTTACTCAGTGGCATGGGGCATACAACAACTTTTCTTTTCAGTTATGCTTTTCTGCCATTTTTTTAATCAGGAGCACAGTGTATGATAGTGGTCTAGTGGTTATAAACACATTCCATTGTACTGTATGTGTGTGTGGAAACAGAGATGGTGGTGATGGGTAAGGCATTGTGGCAGGGAGTGTGAACGTGCGGCGGTGCAGCAAAGCAGGCGGTGTATTTTTAGCCTGTTTTGAGCCCTCTGTCCCGCTCAGTCATGGTGCTCGCCACCGCTGACCTCTGCACGTCCTTCACGCCAGGGCCAGGAGCACCTCTATAATTGCGGCGGGCGGCGGCTTAAAACCGCCAAATCATAAAAAAGCCGGGGTGAATTACGAGGAAATATGGCCTTCCTTTACAGCGGGGGCCGTGAATGAAGCCATAAAATTATGAGCAGCTTTTATGATGGTCCATTGAAGGGAGATGCTTGTATATTGATGGTTCACAGGCTGTATCCCTCTTCCACCTGCGCCGAGGAAGAGCTGACGAAGGGGCCCCTGTGTAACTATTTTTCATGCATTTAATATATTAATTATCCGGTAAATGTTCCCCAGGCAGTGCTTGGGGTGGCGCAGAGTGACAGCTTTTCGATGAAGCTCCCGGTCCAGCCCATCAGGCTGCAGTGTATTGCGTGGGAAAGGTCAGTGCAGGGTTAATGTAACTTTTTATTTGCTGCTTTTTCATAGATGGGGAGGGAGGTAAGAAAGCAAGGCTAGTTTGAAAAAGAGAGAGAGAATGAGTGTGAGAGAGGGGGATTGAAGGAGATGGGGAGAAAGATGGATAGAGAGAGAGAGGTGGGGTGTGTTTGGGACCAGGGAAGATAACACCAGGGTGATGTAGGTTTTTATTATTGTGTTTTGGTTGGGATTGTGTTTTTTCTGTCTGTTTGATATTTCTACCCAACCATCTCCAACACTCCACAGTAGAATGAGTCTGGTTGGAAAGAAAATCGGAGGTGAGCTGCTCAGAGTAAAAGCATTATTTTGTGTAATTCACTGATTGACTAGAAATTGTCTGCATTCCACCATGTCCCATCACCAATCAATTTCTTGATACATTTCATGCCACGGGAAAAATAAATTATTTCTCTAAAACGAAGAACATTTGTACCAGTTTGATAATTTTTTTGCTGTGCCTCGGAGAACGAAATTACAACAGTCGGCTGAACTGAAATGATCAAGCATATCATGTAGCTATTACAATTTAAACCCCTCACCATACAAGCATTTTGATGCCTGGTGTTTCTTCCTAATGTGAAGAATACGGCAAAGAAAGAACAACCCCACTACTTTTCTAATCACCATATGTAGCCTGTGTGGTAATTCAGCAGCTCTGAAGTGCTGTCAAGAAACAATTGAGTGGAGAGTGGGCTGGAGTGATCAATGTTGTGTGGTCTCTAGGTGGGGTTCTCATTCACGCTGCATTCCACCAACTGATTGAGTTAATTAGGCCACCCCCACATCCTGCTGATTGGATGTAAACATTAATATGCCAGAAAATGACTCCGTCGATGTTTACCGCAACGTTCCCGGCCACGCTAAATTGATCAGCTATTGAGAGGCAGGCGCTGCCGTGATTTGATTCCAGTTTGAGATGATGGGGGGAGCATTTAGAAACCGTCTTCTTCTCCAAACGATTGTGATTGTCTGTTGTTTTGTGTATTCACAGGAAAGTGTGTTTGATTTGATTTGTTAGGGTGATTCTGGAATTAATTTGATTTTCGCTGGCTTAAAAGTTGCCTCTAACTTCAAGCACTTTCTATCCCTTCCCTCCCTCAACGGACTTCTCTCTTCACAGAGTTAAAAGGCTGTGTGCCAGTGAAATACAAGGCCTGGGTTCCTCCTGGAAGCTCTGAGATGGTCTTTTATATACTGTAAATCAGTGTGCGATGTGCAGCGCCAGCTCAATATCTCATCACAGACATAGTGTTCTGAATTGTGGGGCCAGCACCATGAGCCTGTAAGGGGGATGGGGTAGTGCTTCCAACCCCTCTATCGCTTTTCAAGTTTTGATATTGACAATTAAATGGACCATAGGCCGACTCACTTTCGAGCGCCGATACTCATGAATTCATATTTTCTATGAACACATTCATTAATCACACATACAGTAGGCCTACCTACATAGTATGTATCATCCAGATATAAGTTTTAACAGTTCAGATAGGAGAGTGTCTAAAGCTGGTACAGGGGTCCAACTCCCAGCAGGGTCTTTCCCTGCACCAACGCACAGTCACCCCATATCCCCACCACCCATTCTCCTACCTCCACCCATCCCTCTCCCCTCTCCCCTCTCCACTCTCCCCTCTCCGCCAATCCCTCTCCCCCTCCACCCCCACCTAGTGAGCACCAAGCCTTATTAACCCCTGCATGCCACTCCCTGGGTTCCCTGTGTGCTTAACGTGCTGGCGTTACCATAAAAGATGTCCTGTGTCTGAGATGTGCTTTACACAGGTTTAATAGAGGTCTGGAGGGGTCCACATTATTATAGTAAGACCATGAGAGGTACCCATGCATCTCCTCTCCACCCTCCCCTCCATTCCACATCCACTCCTTCCTCCATCACTCCCTCCACCGCTCTTCCATCCCTCCGTCCACCACTTCTTCCCTCATCCCCCCCATCCCTTCACCGGTCCTACCTCCATCCACCCCTCTCTCTATCCCTCCATTCCTTTAAGGTGGCAGGGCCAAGCACATTTGGTTGTTTGGTAACACGTCCGGCCCAGTGCCGCCACTACACTGTGAACTCTGACCTCACAGACAGACCTCAGCCCCCAGCTGCCCCCAGCTCTCATCTCTGTGTGCCGACAGACAGCACTAGCCAAACAGCCAAACAGTCATGCTAGGGTGTCAACCAGGGGATTGGAGCTTGTGTTTGTGTACGCTCCAACTGGAAAATGCTTTCAACTCATGAGGCAAGGTAGCCAAGATGTTTTGGATTAGTGTTTGGATAGGACACGTAAAGCCTGGACGTCAGTGGGTGTTAGCCTTCCAATTATCAAACAGTCTTAAATCATTGGAACAAAAATAGCGCAGGTGTCATAATGACCGCTTCTGTCTCCCTCTGAATATAATAATGTATCTTGATATTGTCTAACTTACTCTTCTGTCTCTCTCTGAATATAATAATGTATCTTGATATTGTCTAACTTACTCTTCTGTCTCTCTCTGAATATAATAATGTATCTTGATATTGTCTAACTTACTCTTCTGTCTCCCACTGAATATAATAATGTATCTTGATATTGTCTAACTTACTCTTCTTTCTCCCTCTGAATATAATAATGTATCTTGATATTGTCTAACTTACTCTTCTGTCTCTCTCTGAATATAATAATGTATCTTGATATTGTCTAACTTACTCTTCTGTCTCTCTCTGAATATAATAATGTATCTTGATATTGTCTAACTTACTCTTGTTTATTATTTTCAACACCTCCCACAAATAATACCTTCAAGAAGCCTCACACAGGTCTCCCATTCCCTCAGTTTTTTCTCCAAAGACTCCTTTTAGCTTTCTTACCCATTCTGCCTCTTTTTCTACTCTCTGTTTCTCAATCTCTCTCTCACTCTACCTCTCTCTCTTCATGCCTTCTCCATTCCCCCTCTCTCCATTTCCCCTTTCTCTCCACCACCCCCTATCCTCCCCTGTTTCCCTTCCTGCACAGCCGTCACTCTGAATTATTTTCAATGAGCTCCTTTATAGCAGGCGCCAGATCTCACCTCCAGCCCATCACTGGAGACGCTGTGAGACGCGCTCTGCATTTCTATCAGCCCTGAGACTTCACTGTGCTATCAACCCCTCTCTATCAGCCCTGAGCCTCCACTGTGCTATTAACCCCACTCTTTTAGCCCTGAGCCTCCACTGTGCTATTAACCCCTCTCTATCAGCCCTGAGCCTCCACTGTGCTATTAACCCCTCTCTATCAGCCCTGAGCCTCCACTGTGCTATTAACCCCTCTCTATCAGCCCTGAGCCTCCACTGTGCTATTAACCCCTCTCTATCAGCCCTGAGCCTCCACTGTGCTATTAACCCCTCTCTATCAGCCTTGAGCCTCCACTGTGCTATTAACCCCTCTCTATCAGCATTGAGCCTCCACTGTGCTATTAACCCCTCTCTATCAGCCTTGAGCCTCCACTGTGCTATTAACCCCTCTCTTTTAGCCCTGAGCCTCCACTGTGCTATTAACCCCTCTCTATCAGCCCTGAGCCTCCACTGTGCTATTAACCCCTCTCTATCAGCCCTGAGCCTCCACTGTGCTATTAACCCCTCTCTATCAGCCTTGAGCCTCCACTGTGCTATTAACCCCTCTCTATCAGCCTTGGGCCTCCACTGTGCTATTAACCCCTCTCTATCAGCCTTGAGCCTCCACTGTGCTATTAACCCCTCACTTTTAGCCTTGAGCCTCCACTGTGCTATTAACCCCTCTCTTTTAGCCCTGAGCCTCCACTGTGCTATTAACCTCTCTCTTTTAGCCCTGAGCCTCCACTGTGCTATTAACCCCTCTCACACTCAGCCACCCCAGACACACACACACCTAACTCTCTGCTCCCCCTCCTATCCCAGTCTTCCTCTCTCTCTGCACCTCCCTTTCGACTCGTCATTTCTGTCCTGTCCTGTCTCTCTCTCTCTCTCTCTCTCTCTCTCTCTCTCTCTCTCTCTCTCTCTCTCTCTCTCTCTCTCTCTCTCTCTCTCTCTCTCTCTCTCTCACTCTCTCTCTCTCTCTCTCTCTCTCTCTCTCTCTCTCTCTCTCTCTCTCTCTCTCTCTCTCTCTCTCTCTCTCTCTCTCTCTCTCTCTCTCTCTCTCTCTCTCTCTCTGCACACTTTCTTCTCTCTTTACCCTTCTCTTCCCTTCTCTTTTCTACGCCTCTCAACCTATTTCCCCACACCTCTTCACAATCTCTACACACTTTCTTCTCTCATTGCCTTCCTCTCCCTCTTTCCAACCTAGAATCCTCTTCACTCTCTGTCTTTTTCATCTCCCTCTTTCTGTACTGCTTTCTTGGTATATTTTCCCTATTCTCATTCTGTCTCCATTTCTTTACTTTCTCTGCGCTCTCTCTTTCTCCCTTTCTGTGTGTCTTTCCCCCCTACAGTATATGCAGTGCATTGCCATGGCCCTCTCCCTCACATCTGTGTCTCTGCAGCAGTATCCTTATAGCTCTAGGGAGAGGACAGGTCTGTAGCAGTATCCTTCTAGCTCTAGGGAGAGGACAGGTCTGCAGTAGTATCCTTCTAGCTCTAGGGAGAGGACAGGTCTGCAGTAGTATCATCCTAACTCTAGGGAGAGGACAGGTCTGCAGCAGTATCCTCCTAGTTCTAGGGAGAGGACAGGTCTGCAGCAGTATCATCCTAACTCTAGGGAGAGGACAGGTCTGTGATGATAAACCCTGCACAGCACTCTCTCTCTGTCTTCCCTGTCAACCAAGTCCCTCTCTGTCTCCCTCCGTCTCCCTCTGTCTCTCCTCCATCTCTCTCTGTAACCCCCGGTTTCTCTCTGCCTCCTCCCCAGTTTCTCTTTGTCTCACCCCCTCTCCCCGAGCAAACGTTTGCCTGCTGTCTGAGAAACTTGGACAAACACATCTTCCTGGCAAATAAGTAAATCCTTCTCTCCTATTCCTGTCTGCTATCAGCGCTCTGGGGAAAGGGAAATGTGCTGTTCTCTCACTCCCTGTGCTGCTGTAGACCGGAGTCAATCTGAAAAGGTAGAAAAGTTTTCAAGAGCTTGGAGAAACAAGAGAATGATGCATTGACAATGTAGGGCCATGGACACATCATGGGATGGTAAGGTGACATTGATGTATGAACAATAGTGAGTATACCAAACATAAGGAATACCTTCCTAGTATTGAGTTGCACCCTCCCCCCTTTTGCCCTCAGAACAACCTCAATTCGCTGGGGCATGAACTCTACAAGGTGTCGAAAGCGTTCCACAGGGATGCTGGCCCATGTTGATTCCAATGCCTCCCACAGTTGTGTCAAGTTGGCTGGATGGCCTTTGGGTGGTGGCCCATTCTTGATACACACGTGAAACTGTTGAACGTGAAAAACCCAGCAGCGTAGCAGTTGTTGACACAAACCGGTGCGCCTGGCACCTACTACCATACCCCGTTTAAAGACACTTAAATCGTTTGTCTTGCCCATTCACCCTCTGAGTGGCACACATACACAATCCATGTCTCAATTGTCTGTATTTAACAAGTGACATCAATTAGGGATCACAGCTTTCACCTAGATTCACCTGCTCAATCAATGTCATGGAAAGAACAGGTGTTCTTAATGTTTTGTATACTCAGTGTACGTTCACAATACATTCAAAATGAACAATAAGTTTAAGTACAATACGCTAATGTTGCTGTTACTTGGTGAACATTAGTTATGCTGAACAACTGATGAAAACACAGCCTCTGTAAGGCGATCATTACACAATGAAGACGCCTTTGAAAGCACTGCTACTGAACTGGATTTGGATAGCGCCCATGCTAACTGTTCTGTCATCACAGTGCTTCCAGGCAGGATTAATGCTATACTTCAGCAAAGTCAGGAAAAACCTTAAAAGACTCTCTCACTCCGTGCACTGCTGCAAGGCACATGCTACTACAACGCCTATCACTTATCAACCAAATGTATCTCAAGACTTCTTGATTAGTGAAGCAAGGCAGTGACCCATGGCTATAGGACTGTTTCGCTCTATATGTTTTGGGGCCCTTCTGAAATTCAGGACTGGCAGGAGTTATCTTTCCACCAGCAGCCTCTCACTGTAAGAATAGCCACTGTCGCCTGGAGGAAGTTCTTGTCATCTAGAGCAGTTCAGGTTTGGTTGACTGCCAGTCCCTTCAAAGTTAAAAATAATGTTTGTTGGAAGATCACTTGACTGTGTTGAATCAATTAAGTCATCCTTAGCTAATCCAGGAAGTGTGTGGGGAATCGATTGAGGACGCTGCCAACTGATGGCTTTGACAGGGGCGTTGTTTGTCTAATACGGTGCTTACCTTAGGGTTAAAATTGGTTGAGTTAACATAGCTAGTTCCATCATTATTTCAACAGACTGTATAATCACCTTGCATCTGACATTAGTTGCCAGTATGTACAGTATTTTGTTGGATGTAGACCTATCTACAATAATAAGGAAAACTCGACAGGAAAGAAACTGAATATCTACAAACATCCTTTGTTTCTGTAAAAACCCAGCCCCATTGTCATCCTAAGGAAATCTCTCTCCCCTCTGTTGGCCAGTGTGACATCCTACTGTACACCCCTCTATACTGTGGCACTCAGTGCCAACACAGCCAGCTATCACAGTGAAGAGGACCACTCACTTCAGCCCAGCTCTCACTGTCACTTGAGCCACTCAATGATGTTCACATTACACGTGTGATTTCCATAATTGTTCCAACTTTGGACCTTCTCAGACAGAACCGTACCCTAGTCAATGAGCTGCTCTTGGTTGAAGGGTTATCGCTGTTCGCCTGACTCTAATTGATTTATTTCAGTGAGTACAGTTTGTACTGTACAGTACACTTCATCTTTCATCATATTTGGGTCAAGACTAATCTCTCGGTTAGTTGTTGATGAATCTTCAGAAATGGTCATTACCACTGTGTGAGTGTGTTAGTCAATCTGACTTAGTGACCATTACATTACCACTGTGTGAGTGTGTTAGTCAATCTGACTTAGTGACCATTACATTACCACTGTGTGAGTGTGTTAGTCAATCTGACTTAGTGACCATTACATTACCACTGTGTGAGTGTGTTAGTCAATCTGACTTAGTGACCATTACATTACCACTGTGTGAGTGTGTTAGTCAATCTGACTTAGTGACCATTACATTACCACTGTGTGAGTGTGTTAGTCAATCTGACTTAGTGACCATTACATTACCACTGTGTGAGTGTGTTAGTCAATCTGACTTAGTAACCTGTAACGGCTGTCGTCGGAAAAAGGTGAAGACCAAAACGCAGCGTGGTAAGTGTTCGTCATGTTTAATCGAAACTGAACACTAAAAAGCAAAAACAACAAAGTGACAACCGAAACAGCTCCATCAGGTGCAACACACACTAAACAGAAATGAATCACCCACAACTCCAAATGGAAAACAGGTTACCTAAGTATGTGTAACGCTCGTCTTCCTCCTCTTCTGAGGAGGAGTAGTAGGAAGGATCCGAGGACCAAGATGCAGCGTGGTAAGTGTCCATATTTTAATAAAGAAAATGGAACACTGAACAGAACAACAAAGTGAAACGAACGAAAACGAAACAGTCCCGTATGGTGAAAAACACAGACACAGGAACAATCACCCACAACCCACAATGACAAACAGGCTACCTAAATATGGCTCCCAATCAGTGACAACGACTAACACCTGCCTCTGATTGAGAACCATATCAGGCCAAACACATAGAAACAGACAAACTAGACATACAACATAGAATGCCCACTCACATCACACCCTGACCAAACAAAACATAGAAACATACAAAGTAAACTATGGTCAGGGCGTGACAGTATGGCTCCCAATCAGAGACAACGATAGACAGCTGCCTCTGATTGGGAACCACACCAGGCCAAACACATAGAAAACCAACAGCATAGAAAAAAGAACATAGACTGCCCACCCTAGTCACACCCTGGCCTAACCAAAATAGAGAATAAAAAACCTCTCTATAGCCAGTGCGTGACATAACCATTATTTAATTATTTTGCTCCACCCAACTCTCAATTGAGTCTGTATTTCCAAGAGTGGCGTGTGTGAGGTCATCAACAGGAGACTTAGACAACACGAGGACAAGGTCAGGACAAGACGTTCTACCTTTTCACTGGGTTCTAACCCTGATTCAAGTGCTAACCCTGATTCACATCAGGGCCACAGAAACAAAATGGTGTGTTAGTGAGGGCAGGAGACAGACAAAAGAGGAGACTATATATCTGTTGTCTATCTGTTGCCTCGAGCCACTCAATTCAAATCTCACACGCACACACAAACACACACACTCATACACTCCAACATGTAAACACAAACAATATCTGCCAAATAATGTCCCTGCCGAAAAACAACTTCATATGAGAGGTCAGGGTAACCACAGATACTGGCAGCTGAAAAGAAGGTAAGAAGTAAAACACACAGTCTGTATATGAATTGTAAAGTGTAGGAAATTATAGACTCCACAACAGATAGAGAGAAAAGTGGTAATTATAGATGAAGTGATTTGCTTTGGAAGTTGCCTTGCATGTAATACTCCCTTCTCACCGAACTACTCTGCTCTAACCCTTGTGAACACGCACACACACATACACAATGCATCTCCCAGATGTAATAACAGTTTACAGAGCAACATTGTACTACCACGTAATAGCCAGTTTATCATTTGCTCTAACAACTCCAAGTATCCCTCTGATGGATTCAGTCACACATTTAATTGGAACGGCCACACCCCTTGCATTACCAGTCATTAAAGGTGTTGAACAGTAAACATTTGAACCGCTCTCCTCTACTCTCCTCTACTCTCCTCTTCATCTTGACTGGATGTGTTCCTGACAGCATAATTTGTCCCTCGATTTGGGCACAGCAAACATCACACAACAGCAATTTCAGCCTTGAGACCTTTTCTTTCCCTCGCCGCTTTAACAAAAGGGAGGCAGACAGAGAGACAGATGCAGAAGCAACATAGAGATAGAGAAGATAGTTTTTGGTGGACTGTGTTTGAGTGGGTCAATTTCTCTGTTCTTTTCAGAGCTTTCCCCTTGTTTGTTTCTGATTGCAGCGATGGAGGAGGCTGGCCGATTTGTGACGATTGGGGAGCAGTTTTAAACTGTCTACCATAATTCTTAAAGTCATCCAAGTCATCTTTGCCACGACAAAGTGGACTTTGTCTCTCTTTCTTGCAGAACTCCCAAACGAGCTAAATTCCTCTCATGCTCGCTTCAAGGAATAATACACTGTGCCTTGTGTGAAAGCCCCTGTTTTTCTGGATGCTGTGTGATCTTGCTCTCTGTGGCCGATGTGATCAAAGCGTTTAAACAGGTTAACAATCATGGAATATCAGGGCGCGTTCGCAAAGCATGCGCAGACCAGCTGGCAAGTGTCTTCACAGACATTTTCAATCTCTTCTTGTCCCAGTCTGTAATCCCACTTTGTTTTCAGCTGACCACCATTGTCACTGTTCCCAAGAGCTACCAAGGTAACCTGCATAAATGACTACCGCCCTTTAGCACTCACATCTGTAATTATGAAGTGCTTTGAAAGGCGGGTCATGACACACATCAACACCATCATTCTAGACACCCTGGACCCACTCCAATTCACAGATCCACAGATGATGCAATCTCAATTGCACTTCACACTGCCTTCTCCCACCTGGACAGAAGGGAAAATAACGATGTAAGAATGCTGTTCATCGACTACAGCTCAGCATTCAACACCATAGTCCCCTCCAAACTCCTAACCAAGCTAGGGACCCTGGGACTGAACCCCTCCCTCTGCAACTGGATCCTGGACTTCCTGACTGGCCGGCGCCAGGTGGTGAAGATAGGCAACAACACCTCCGCCACGCTGACCCTCAACATGAGGGCCCCTCAGGGGTGTGTGCTTAGTCGCTTCCTGTACTCCCTGTTCACCCACTACTGTGTGGCCAAACACGATTCCAACACCATCAGTTTATTGATGACGCGATGGTGGTTGGCCTGATCACCGACGGCGATGAGTCAGCCTACAAGGAGGAGGTCAGAGACTTAGCAGTGTGGTGCCAGGACAACAACCTCTCCTTCATTGTCAGTAAGACCAAGGAGGTGATCGTGGACTATAGGAAAAAGAGAGGAGAGCATGCCCCCATCCATATCGATGGGGCTGTTGTGGAGCGGGTCGAGAGTTTTAAGTTCCTTTGCATCCACATCACTAAGGAC
Organism: Salvelinus alpinus; assembly: GCF_045679555.1. NCBI lineage: Eukaryota > Metazoa > Chordata > Actinopteri > Salmoniformes > Salmonidae > Salvelinus > Salvelinus alpinus. Next base: position 27,740,431 of record NC_092106.1, on the reverse strand, counting down.
TTAACATAGTCTACGCACAACCCCACAGTCGTGAAGAGGGCATGGCAGCGCCTCTTCCCCATCAGGAGGCTGAAAAGAATTGGCATGGGCCCTCGGATCCGCATAAAGTTATACAGCTGCACCATTGAGAGCATCTTGACTGGCTGCATCACTGCTTGATATGGCAAATGCACCGTCCTGATCGCAAAGCTCTACAGAGGAATCTAGACTGACTCCATCTTGCACTGACCGTATGCACACTTACTAAACTATATATACACACCATATACACACTCACACACACTACATTGACATACCCACACACATTAACATACACTACATACACATACACAAACACATAACACACACACGCAAAATTATGCATTACAAACGCACATACATACACATTACGCACACTCACACACACACTTTTACAATCATCATTTGCTCTTTTATTTGTTTTACTCTTACTATTATCTATCCTGATGTCTAGTCACTTTATCCTGCCTTCATGTACAAATCTACCTCAAATACCTTACTATTATCTATCCTGATGCCTAGTCACTTTATCCTGCCTTCATGTACAAATCTACCTCAAATACCTCATACCCCTGCACATTGATCTGGTACTGGTACTCCCTGTATATACTGTAGCTCCATTCTTGTACATTTTACTCCTCTTGTGTTACTATTTTTCAATGTATTATTATTTTTTAACTCTGCATCGTTGGGAAGGGCTCGTAAGTAAGCATTTCACGGTAAAGTCTACACCAGTTGTATTCAGTGCATGTGACAAATACAATATTATTTGATTTATTTCTCTCTCTTTTTAAGTGAGGATGTCTCATTAAAGAGCATCACAATTAGTCTCTCTCTTTCTCTCTCTATATCTCTCCTCCTGTACAGTGGGGTGGTAGGGTAGTAAGATATGGTGGTAACCACATGACAACCTAATGAAAACACCCTGACCTAAACCACCGGTGGGCTATAACCATGTAGTTTGGCTCTGTGACCAAACAAGGAGTGCCCCCCCCCAACCTTTTCTACACCTCACCTCACCTCCACCCCCGCCATCCAGATAATTTGTTTAGACTCCCCCCATCCTCGCTCCACTAGGCCTTTACAACCCTGCCCTTCACACGCCCCTCGCTCCCTCACGGCCGTATTTCATGTTCAATACGCCAGGCCAGCAGTAAAACAGAAAAATATATTAAATACGGGTCACCTTCAAAGCCACTTGCCATGGTTATTGGCTAATTCCCCATCAGAACAAGTGTTTTTTAAGGGTTTTTGACAACTAACTCCCGCCAAGCAGTCGGGATCGCTCTACCTGAGCATAAAACCTCTAATATGTCTCACAATTGTCTTCAGAAGAGTTGGACATAAAAAATAAAGATCTGAGCACTGAGTTGAAATTGGATACATGTTGGTGGTGCACAAGGTGCTATGTTTTCACTCTCTGGGCACCATCGTGTAACTAACTGGTCACTGTGGCTGAGAGAAGACTTTTCTTCTGTCAACAACTACCATAAGGTGAGAAACAGAAATACCCTTAGGTCAAGGAAATTCATTCATTTATCTTAAAATAATAGATAAACATGTTGCCTCAATTGGCAAAATAACCCATTTCCTTTTGAAAACGTAATTTCCAGGACATCTTATTCTCATAATTGACTATAGGGTATTTCTGATTATTTACATCAATGCCCCTCTTGTAGTTTTTGGGTTATTTCCGTTCAATTTCAGTCAGACTCGTAAAAATAGTAGTTTTGTAAACGTCTGCCATTTTTTTTGCTCCGGAGCCTTTCTTGTCCCAGGCCATGGATCTATGATGTTGTTTTAGTGTAGCCAAGGTATTTGGCTACACTAAAAGAGGTATCCCTCCCCTCTGACCCGGTGGGATCTAACCCAATAAAGGCTATCGAGCCGAGGTGTGAAGTGTGGCTTGATGTCCAGCCAGCTGAAGCCGGGCCCCTTAGCTCCCCTGTGTGTGTGTGTGTTCTGTTAGTGTGTGTTTATTTGTGTTAGTAAGATGTGTTTGCCTTTATCTCTGTGTGTGTCTATTTGTGTGAGTGTGTGTTAGTCTGGGTCTGTAGCTAATAACTGTCTGAGTCTACGTATCTGTTTGTGTATACACTATATGTTCTGTTGAGATTTCACGGTCAGCATGGAAGTGCTCCAGTTCAGCCCGAGAGGGAGGAGAGAGGGGGGAGAGGGAGGAGAGAGGGAGGAGAGAGGGAGGAGAGAGGGAGGAGAGAGGGAGGAGAGGGAGGAGATGGAGGAGAGAGGGGGGAGAGGGGGGAGAGGGAGGAGAGAGGGAGGAGAGAGGGAGAGGAAGAGGGAGGAGAGAGGGGGAGGAGAGAGGGGGGAGAGAGGGAGGAGAGAGAGGAGAGAGGGAGGAGAGAGGGGGGAGAGAGGGAGGAGAGAGGGAGGAGAGAGGGAGGAGAGGGAGGAGAGAGGGCGGAGAGAGGGAGGAGAGAGGGAGGAGAGGAGGGAGGAGAGAGGGGGGAGGGAGGAGAGAGGGAGGAGAGAGGGGGGAGGAGAGAGGAGGGGAGAGGGAGGAGAGAGGGAGGGAGGTCAGTGAGAAGTGAGAGAATGAGAGAGGGAGGTCAGAAAGAAGTGAGAGAGGGATGTCAGAGAGGAGTGAGAGGACAGGGGCCCAGACTATTGTTTGACCCAGCTGGCTAGAGTTGTGTTTGAAGGGCCTGGCACTCTGATGCAAAGAGGCAGGCATACGGCGCTCAAAGACAGACACACACACACACGCACGCACGCACACGCACGCACGCTAGGTGGCTGTTTTGAAGCTCACACATATCTAGGCCAAAGGTGGGGAGGGAGGCCCTGTTTAATTTTCAGCCTCCCTGTGAAGTTTGCTGTGGGTGCCAGAGTCCATGACACACAGATACTGTATCACCACTACAGAGGACTAGCAGTGTTTACTGTCTCTACCTCAGATCACAGCTACAGCTGAACAATAGGAACTATACAACCCCGAGTCAGCAGTCTGCCCACATGGACCGAAGGGTCTGAGAGGAGGAGGATGGAGAGAGGGAAGAGGAGGAGATGCAGGGAGGGAGGTGGCGTGAAAGAGGGTGTGAGGGGAGGGGGGGAAAGTGCAGCGTGATAGAGGGAACAAGAGAGAAAGATTAAATGAAAGAGGGAAGCCTAGAGAGATGGATGATGAGGGGATGGAGAGAGTAGGAAACAACAGGGAGAAGGACAGAGAAACCCGACATTGAAGTGGAGAAACAGAGAGAGAGAGAGAGAAGTGGACAGAGACAGATGAAGGGGGAATGCACAGGCAAAAATACATGGTTGTTCATCCATTTAAAGCATAACCATTGGACTGTGAGGGAGCCTATGCTATGATAGACCCAGCACGGGTCAGATTGGGCAGTCTGTACCACATCCAAACCCCTGGCTGTCTACGGATAAATACCCCCCCCCCCCCCCCTCTCTCTCTGATGAACAACACTCCATCTTTAATCCCTGCTGCTCCCACTAAACTATATAAACTATTAACTACACATCCAGTAAAACCCACAGCAGAAACAGCCTATAAAATTGCCTACGGGCCCCAGTAAAGGTGCCTTGCTGTATAACATGATGGGGGCTAAAAACAGTCATTTCCCACTACAGGCTTTCTCAAATTGAGTCTTATCCACTGCCTCCGTCAAGGTTTTTTCTCTCTCTCTCTTTCCTGTGGGCGCCAACCCTTCCCCTCTTCCTCTCTTCCCTTCCTCCACCTCTCTTTTCCTTCAATCGTGCTGTCATCAGCAGTCGGGGGGATTATGGGGAAAAGGGCTGACCCTGGTGATGCGATGGGGAATCTGATGACACCTGTTCTCCAGTCAGTCGGCCTACAGACGAGTCATTACGGGGCGAAGGACATGATGGGCGTCTGGCTGCATGGGCCACGTTTAACCTCTTACCTCCTGAGCTAATTTAGCTCTGAGGGCTGCTTATGTGTGGATGGGGGCTTTGATGGAATGTAATGGAGAGTTGTGTTGGTTAAGAGGCACATCACATTTGAAGATGCCCTCATTGTGAGGAGGGGAGGGGCAGTCTGTTACTTCAGGATTGGAGGTTAAGCCATATCTGTGTCAGCTGAAACTGTGAGTCAGGTAAGGTGTTAAGTAAGTTGTGAAAGGAGGAATTCTCCACTGTAATTGAATAGATGAATAACTATTTTGACAGTTGCCCATCACTTACAATAACAGGATGGCCAGTTTACTGAAAACCACTGTAATATTTCTTCTTAGACACTGACTGTGTGTGTGTGATCCGAAAGTACACCATGCAATCTCAGTCTTCCATTTTCTGAGTCAGATACACACACAGACTTTGTATCCACAAATCATGCTGTACTTTCGGGGACTGGATGGGTTCAGTAGGCACCCACACCCTCCTCTTCTACTGCCCTCCTCCCCCTCCTTCTCCTCAAATCTCTCACCCTCTACATGTCCAGGCAGTGGGGGAGCTGAAATCGCATTCTCTGCACCTCCCGTTGCTGACCTGAATCAGACAAAGGCCCGCAATAACAGCTCCAAGACAAGGGACAGAGAGAGAGGGACAGAGAGAGAGGGACAGAGAGGGAGGGACAGAGAGGGAGGGACAGAGAGGGAGGGACAGAGAGGGAGGGACAGAGAGGGAGGGACAGAGAGAGGGGCATAGAGAGAAAGAAGGATAAAGAGAGGGAGAGAGAGAGGGATGGATATAGACAGATAGAGGGAGAGAGAGAGAAGGATAGAGAGAGCGAGGGGAAAATCACAGAAAAAAATCTCCAATGTCCCCACAGTAGGTGGGGAAACAGGAGGTGGCAGGTCTGGGAGACAAGGGGCAGGGGGCTGGGCAGGATAGTGTTGCTATGGGATGGGAAGAGAACAAGAAAAAGAGAGGGAGAAAGGCTGGGGTGAGAGGGGGGATTGGATTGTGCTGGTGTTGATGGAGGGTATGTGAAGAGGTCCAGAGCTCGTGTCTTCCCATCTCACGTCCCCCAACATCCCCAACCTCCCAGCCCAGCCCACCTCACTACACCCCTGCTATCACACACCCACAGCACGACACGGGTTTTTGGACTCCCTGACCTCCTCTTATTTTAGCCCCAGCAGCTGTCTACTCTCCCACATCTCTTTCATCTCTCTTTTCTTTCCTCCCTCCCTCCCTCCCTCTCTCCCAGCCTTTCTTGCCCCATGGTGTCATAGCTGCTCTGTGGAGTCCCTGATTAGTTTAACTCCCGTCTGAGGCAAGGAAGTGTTGGAGTGAAGGGCCACACAGGAGAGAGAACCTGTATGTGTCTGTATGTGTTTAGACTCTTATAAAGCAGAGTCGCACAGTAGTAGAGTTGACTGGAGGTTTTTTATCTCACACACACACACACACACACACACACACACACACACACACACACACACACACACACACACACACACACACACACACACACACACACACACACACACACACACACACACACACACACACACACACACACACCCCCCCCTCTGTATGAGGTTTGAGCCCAAATGGAAGAAATGATGCACGGAGGGCAGCCAAATCAGGTTAGAGATAAGCAACCTCCTGTCTACTCCACTACTGTGAGACTCTGCTTTATAAGGGTCTAGTGTTTAATTGGCTCAGTCTAGTCTCACAGAAAGCCGGATTTTTAAGTGAAATGCCTGGGATATACACTGCATTCGGAAAGTATCCAGGCCCATTGACGTTACAGCCTTATTCTAAAATGAATTAAATATTTATTTTCCATCATCAATCTACACACAATACCCCATAATGACAAAGCAAAATCAGTTTTTTGTTTTTTACATTTTAGCAAATAAAATACTTGTTGAGGCACATGGGGTGCCAGGTAGCCTAGTGGTTAGAGTTTTGAGCCAGTAACCGAAAGGTTGCTGGATCGAATCCCCGAGCTAACAAGGTAAAAATCTGTCATTCTGCCCCTGAACAAGGCAGTTAACCCACTGTTCCCTGGTAGGCCGTCATTGTAAATAAACATTTGTTCTTAACTGACTTGCCTGGTTAAATTTTTTTTTTTTTAAATAAAAACCTTTGGCAACAATTACAGCCTCGAGTCTTCTTGGGTATGACACAACAAGCTTGGCACACCTGTATTTGGGGAGTTTCTCCCATTCTTCTCTGCAGATGCTCTGTCAGGAAGGATGAGGAGCATCGCTGCACAGCTATTTTCAGGTCTCTCCAGAGATGTTAGATCTGGTTCAAATCCGGGCTCTTGGGCCACTCAAGGACATTCAGAGACTTGTCCCAAAGTCACTTCTGTGTTGTCTTGGCTGTGTGCTTAGGGTTGTTGTCCGATTTGAAGGTGAACCTTTGCCCCAGTCTGAGATCCTGAGCGCTCTGGAGTAGGTTTTCATCAAGGATCTCTCTGTACTTTGCTAAGTTCATATTTTCCTCGATCCTGACTAGTCTCCCAGTCCCTGTCACACCCTGATCTGTTTCACCTGTATTTGTGCTCGTCTCCACCCACTTCCAGGTGTCGCCCATCTTCCCCATTATCCCCTGAGCATTTATACCTGTGTTCTCTGTTTGTCTGTTGTCAGTTCATCTTGTCTTGTCAGGTCTTACCTGCGTGCTTTTCCCGTTTTCCTGTTTCTCAAGTAAATGGTCAGAACCGGGAAAACTAGGAAACATTCTGCATGCCCTGACCCTGAGCCTGCCTGCCGTCCTGTACCTGCCCGACTCTGACCTGATTACGAACCTTTACCTGCCCTGACCCCGAGCCTGCCTGCTGTCCTGTACCTGCCTGACTCTGACCTGATTACGAACCTTTACCTGCCCTGACCCCGAGCCTGCCTGCTGTCCTGTACCTGCCTGACTCTGACCTGATTACGAACCTCTGCCTGCCCTGACCCAGAGCCTGCCTGCTGTCCTGTACCTGCCTGACTCTGACCTGATTGTGAACCTCTGCCTGTCCTCAACCTGCCCTTTGCCTCGTGTTTTAATAAATTATTGAGAACTGTACTATCCGCCTCCTGTGTCTGCATCTGGGTCATATTCTGAGTCGTGATAGTACGAACTGGCCATGACTGACCCAGCAGACTCAGACCAGCTCCACAATTCTGTCTCCCAGCAAGGAGCCACCATTGGAATACACGAGGAGTTACTGCAATGCCTTATGGAGTTACTCCATACCCTGGCAGAATGCCATGACCATGTGTTCGAAACATTTCTGGAGCAGTTCCACAGATTCCGTGCAAGGCAGCAAGCCACACCAGTAATTCCCCAGACTCTCAGCAACCCTGCCACCAGCGGTGCTTCTTCCCAGCCTACCCCAGTGTCCTGAGAATCCCGCTTTCCTCCTCCGGATTCTGGAACCTGCCGGGCCTTTCTCTCCCAGTGCTCCCTCATCTTCGAGCTGCAGCCTTCGTTGTTCCCCTCGGACTGCTCGAGGATAGCGTACCTCATAACGCTGATGTCCGGGAGGGCACTCGCCTGGGCTACGGCGGTGTGGGAGCAACAGTCCGCCGTCTTCCTCAGTCTAGAGGAGTTTGTGGCAGAAGTACAGAAGGTGTTCGATTCTCTGTTGTCCGGGAGCGAGGCTGCTCGTAAACTGCTCCAGCGACGTCAAGACTCCAGTAGTGGATTTTTGCACATTGCCGGCGGAGAGTGCCTGGAACCAAGAAGCATTGTTAAAAATGTTCCTTCACGGATTATCGGAGGTGATCAAGCCCGGGCTCGCAGCCCGAGCTCGCAGCCCAGGAGCTGCCCATGGACCGCGACTCTCGATTCCCACCTCGCCTCTGAGGAATCCCGGAAACCCCCGAAGTCATTTCCGAGATAATCCGATGTCACCCGAGTGCTCACGGAAATCGCAGAGGGCGGTCAACTCGCCTCCTCTAGAGCCCAAGCTACTGGGAAGAGCTCGATTGTCTCCGGATGAAAGTTTATGCAGACTGAACACCAGGAGCTGTCTGTATTGCGGGACTACAGGACATTATATTTCCACGTGTCCATTGAAAGACCAGGCTCATCAGTAGGTACGAGTACTCTGGTGAGCCATACAGGGATTTTTCCAATCTCCTGTTACTTTCACCACTTTCCATGCCACCCTTTTGTGGGGTGACCACTCTGGGTGCTTATTGACTCTGGGGCCGATGAGAGCTTTATCGATGCTACCTTAGTGTCGGAGCTGGGCATCTCCACTCAATCCCCCCTCTCCATTCCCATGGATGTCAGAGCGCTGGATGGGTGCTCTATTGGAAGAGTCACCCGCACTACGATTTTGATCGATCAGGAAATCACAGTGTGTATATGCAGTTCCTGCTCATAGAATCTCCACATGTACCCCTGATTGACTGGGCTACTGGTTCTATCCTGATTTGGAGCCCGTTTTGCCATGCTCATTGTCTTAAGTCGATCCTGCAGGCTTGAGAGAAGCCTCGGATCTCTCCGCAATTCCCGTTGAGTACATGGACCTTAATGAAGTCTTCAACAAGGCCCGCGCAGCGTCTCTCCCTCCATCAACACTACGACTGCACCATTGATCTTCTCCCGGGCACTACACCCCCTCGGGGGCGGCTTTACTCCCTGTTGGGTCTGGAGACCAAGGCTATGGAGGAGTACATTGAGAACTCTCTCACTGTAGGGAGAATTTGTCCATAGGCCTCTCCCGCCCGCGCAGGCTTCTTCTTTGTGGAGAAGAAGGACAAAACCCTGCACATGTGTATTGACAGCAGGTGTCTTAATGACATCATGGTTAAAAAACGTTACCCTCTACATCTCATCTCCTCGGCTTTCAAACCTCTTCAGGAAGCGATCATCTTCTCAAAGTTGGACCGTCAGAAAGCCTACCATCTGGTTCAGATACGGGAGGGAGATGAGTGGAAAACAGCCTTTAACACGGCTAGCGGGCACTATGATTACTCAATTATGCCATTTGGACTGACCAACGCTCCCGCAGGGTTCCAGGCCCTGGTCAACGATGTGCTCTGGAACATGCTGAACCGGTTCGTGTTTTGTCTATTACTGTTCAGCTGAAGAACACATCCGACACATCCGACAAGTCCTTCAGCGTTTCCTGGAGAACCAGCTTTTCATTAAAGCAGAGAAGTGTGAATTCCATCGCTCCACCATCTCCTTCCTAGGATATGTCATCGCTGCAGGATATTTACAGATGGATCCAGACAAGGTGAGAGCGGTGGTGGATTGGCCTCAAACCACATCCAGAGTGTAGTTGCAATGTGTCCTGGGGTTTGCTCATTTCTACCGCCACTTCATCCGGGGTTACAGCATCCTGGCTTCCCCCCTCTTTGCACTCACCTATCCCAAGGTTCCCATCACGTGGTCTGCAGCAGCTGACCAGTAGTTCTCTGACCTGAAACGTCGATTCACTACAGCCCCCATCTTAATCTATCAGGACCCGCCCCGTCAGTTTGTGGTGGAGGTCGACGCCTCGGATGTCGGAGTGGGGGCCGTCCTGTCCCAGCTTTCTGCCCAGGACCAAAAGTTGCACCCTTGCGCTTTCCTCTCCTATCGTTTTACCCTTACCTGGAAGAGAGCCCGGGCCACTCTTTTGAAGACCACATCCAGGTATCGGTGACAAGCGGATTGCCACCGGACTGCTGTTCACCGCTATTGGCTCGGGCAGAGGGTATGTCTTCTTTTTCGAGGCCCACCCCTGTACTATCTGCCTCCCGTGTCTGCATCTGGGTCATATCCTGACTCGTGATTGTCCCTGCTGCTGAAAAACATCCCCACAGTATGATGCTGCCACCACCATGCTTCACCGTAGGGATGGTGCCAGGTTCCCTCCAGACGTGACCCTTGTCATTCAGGTCAAAGAGTTCAATCTTGGTTTCATCAGACCAGAGAAGCTTGTTTCTCATGGTCTGAGAGTCATTCTTTTTCCATTTAAGAATGATGGAGGCCACTGTGTTCTTTGGGACCTTCAATACTGCAGAAATGTTTTGGTACCCTTCCCCAGACCTGTGCATCGACACAATCCTGTCTCCGAGCTCTACGGACAATTCCTTGGTTTTTGCTCTGACATGCACTGTCAACTGTGGGACCTTATATAGACAGGTGTGTGCCTTTCCAAATCATGTCCAGTTAATTTAATTTACCACAGTGGACTCCAATCAACAAAAGTGTAGACTCAAGTCACATGACTTGGACTCGAGTCAGACTCGAGTCACAAATATGATGATTTGCATCTCGACTTTGACTTTAACACCAATGACTCGTGACTTAACTTGGACTTGAGCCTTTTGACAAACTGACTTGATACCCTCCCCAAGCCCAAATATAAAAATTGTGCTATTAAAAAAGTTTGCAGCACATCAATTCTTAATTTAACTTCTCTAGGATATGTGGGACGCTAACATCCCACTTGGCCAAAAGCCAGTAAAAATGCAGAGCACCAAATTCAAATATATTACTATAAAAATCTAACTTTGATGGAATCACACATGAAAGACACCAAATTAAAGCTACACTTGTTGTGAATCCAGCCAACATGTCTGATTTAAAAAGGATTTACGGCGAAAGCACACCAAACGATTATGTTAGGTCAGTACATAGCCACAGAAAAACACAGCCATTTTTCCAGCCAAAGAGAGGAGTAACAAAAAGCAGAAATAGAGATAAAATGAATCACTAACCTTTGATGATCTTCATCAGATGACACTCATAGGACTTCATGTTACACAATACATGTATGTCTTGTTCGGTAAAGTTCATATTTATATCCAAAAATCTGAGTTTAGGCGGGACGCTACTGTCTCACTTGGCAAAAAGCCAGAGAAAATGCAGAGCGCCAAATTCAAATTAATTACAATGAAAATTACTATAAAAATCTAACTTTCATTAAATCACACATGAAATATACCAAATTAAAGCTACACTGGGTTTGAATCCAGCCAACATGTCAGAATTCAAATAGGCTTTTCGGCGAAAGCAAACGATGCTATTATCTGAGGATAGCACAATAGTAAACAAAGACAGAGAAGCATATTTCAACCCTGCAGGCGCGACACAAAACGCAGAAATAAAATAAAATTCATGCCTTACCTTTGACGAGCTTCTGTTGTTGGCACTCCAATATGTCCCATTAACATCACAAATGGTCCTTTTGTTCGATTAATTCCGTCGATATATATCCAAAATGTAAATTTTATTTGGCGCGTTTGATCCAGAAAAACACCGGTTCCAACTTGCTCAAACGTGACTACAAAATATCTCAAAGGTTACCTGTAAACTTTGCCAAAAAATGTCTAACTACTTTTGTAATACAACTTTAGGTATTTTTTAACGTTAATAATCGATAAAATTGAAGACGGGATGATCTGTGTTCAATACAGGATTAAAACCAACTATAGCTAGCTTTCTGGTCACGCGCTTCTATCTAACAGGACACTTCATGTGACTCTCGTTCAAGATGGCCGTACTTCTTCATTACACAAAGGAATTACCTCAACCAATTTCTCAAGACTGTTGACATCCAGTGGAAGCGGTAGGAACTGGAAGCAGGTCCCTTAGAAATCTGGTTTCCCAATGAAACTCATTGAAAAGAGAGTGACCTCAAAAAAAACAAATCTGAATGGTTTGTCCTCGGGGTTTCGCCTGCTGAATAAATTCTGTTATACTCACAGACATGATTCAAACAGTTTTAGAAACTTCAGAGTGTTTTCTATCCAAATCTACCAACAATATGCATATCTTATCTTCTGGGGGATGAGTAGCTGGCAGTTGAATTTGGGTATGCTTTTCATCCAAACGTGAAAATGCTGCCCCCTATCCTAGTTAACAGATTACAGTTTGAAGCCATTCAAATTGTGCCAGCTGAGAAAAAGTTGCGCATGGCATTGCAGAGGAATGTCGGTGGGTGAATTTAGTCGGAGCCCTTGGAAAGATATAAAGACTACGCTGTAGTCAACAAAAAACGAATTGCAACTTGCAAAACATGCAGGAAGAAAATTACAGACAGAGGTGTAACAACTTCCAACTTTGTTCAATATTTGAAGCTGCACAAAGAACGATAAGTCGTGGCTAATATAGCCATATATAACTTTGCTTGTTTAGCATGTAGGCTAACGTAACATTAAATCAATGAGCCTCAACACAGTTAGTCAGTGCGGGAACGTGATCATTGCACCCAAGATTGAGCTACAACTGGCTAGGCAGTTGGTAGCCTAAATCCGGCCTGATGTTACTAATGTTTCTAAAACCATTGACATACGTTAGCCTACTGTAACCACACACAGAGTGTGTGTGTGTGTGTGTGTGTGTGTGTGTGTGTGTGTGTGTGTGTGTGTGTGTGTGTGTGTGTGTGTGTGTGTGTGTGTGTGTGTGTGTGTTAAGGTTGGGCGATTGTGTTCAAGCCAACATCGCCCGATTGCGCCCCATAGTGATCCTCAATAGTCGATCACTATGGAGGGATCTTTCTCATGGCTACCCATGTATTTCCAAGGAAATATAATGTTTATTTGGAAAGTAATAATATATATTTTTTCATAGCATTCATGATTTGCGTAAATGTAATATACTAACTTACCATTTCATATTTTTAACAAGAGTATTACATTTGGTGAAGAGCACATTATGACTTGTTTAGGACTCGAAACTCAAAGTTTAGGACTTGAGACATGACTCGGACTTGCCTGTCTTGACTTGGAACTTGACTTGGGACTTGAGTGCTAAAACTCGAGACTTACAGTGGGGAGAACAAGTATTTGATACACTGCCGATTTTGCAGGTTTTCCTACTTACAAAGCATGTCGAGGTCTGTAATTTTTATCATAGGTACACTTCAACTATGAGAGACGGAATCTAAAACAAAAATCCAGAAAATCACATTGTATGATTTTTAAGTAATTAATTTGCATTTTATTGCATGACATAAGTATTTGATACATCAGAAAAGCAGAACTTAATATTTGGTACAGAAACCTTTGTTTGCAATTACAGAGATCATACGTTTCCTGTAGTTCTTGACTAGGTTTGCACACACTGCAGCAGGGATTTTGGCCCACTCCTCCCTACAGATCTTCTCCAGATCCTTCAGGTTTCGGGGCTGTCGCTGGGCAATACGGAGTTTCAGCTCCCTCCAAAGATTTTCTATTGGGTTCAGGTCTGGAGACTGGCTAGGCCACTCCAGGACCTTGAGATGCTTCTTACGGAGCCACTCCTTAGTTGCCATGGCTGTGTGCTTTGTGTCGTTGTCATGCTGGAAGACCCAGCCACGACCCATCTTCAATGCTCTTACTGAGGGAAGGAGGTTGTTGGCCAAGATCTCGCGATACATGGCCCCATCCATCCTCCCCTCAATACGGTGCAGTCGTCCTGTCCCCTTTGCAGAAAAGCATCCCCAAAGAATGATGTTTCCATCTCCATGCTTCACGGTTGGGATGGTGTTCTTGGGGTTGTACTCATACTTCTTCTTCCTCCAAACACGGCGAGTGGAGTTAGACCAAAAAGCTCTATTTTTGTCTCATCAGACCACATGACCTTCTCCCATTCCTCCTCTGGATCATCCAGATGGTCATTGGCAAACTTCAGACAGGCCTGGACATGCACTGGCTTAAGCAGGGGGACCTTGCGTGCGCTGCAGGATTTTAATCCATGACGGCGTAGTGTGTTACTAATGGTTTTCTTTGAGACTGTGGTCCCAGCTCTCTTCAGGTCATTGACCAGGTCCTGCCGTGTAGTTCTGGGCTGATCCCTCACCTTCCTCATGATCATTGATGCCCCACGAGGTGAGATCTTGCATGGAGCCCCAGACCGAGGGTGATTGCCCGTCATCTTGAACTTCTTCCATTTTCTAATAATTGCGCCAACAGTTGTTTCCTTCTCACCAAGCTGCTTGCCTATTGTCCTGTAGCCCATCCCAGCCTTGTGCAGGTCTACAATTTTATCCCTGATGTCCTTACACAGCTCTCTGGTCTTGGCCATTGTGGAGAGGTTGGAATCTGTTTGATTGAGTGTGTGGACAGGTGTCTTTTATACAGGTAACGAGTTCAAACAGGTGCAGTTAATACAGGTAATGAGTGGAGAACAGGAGGGCTTCTTAAAGAAAAACTAACAGGTCTGTGAGAGCCGGAATTCTTACTGGTTGGTAGGTGATCAAATACTTATGTCATGCAATAAAATGCAAATTAATTATTTAAAAATCATACAATGTGATTTTCTGGATTTTTGTTTTAGATTCCGTCTCTCACAGTTGAAGTGTACCTATGATAAAAATTACAGACCTCTACATGCTTTGTAAGTAGGAAAACCTGCAAAATCGGCAGTGTATCAAATACTTGTTCTCCCCACTGTACTTGTGACTTGTAAAACAATGACTTGGTCCCACCTCTGCCAATCAAGTTGTAGAAACATCTCAAGGATGATCAATGGAAACAGGATGCACCTGAGCTCAATTCCGAGTCTCATAGCAAAAGGTCTGAATACTGAAATAAGGTATTTCTGTATTTTTTTATACATTTGCAAAGATTTCAGAAAACTGTTTTCACTTTGTCATTATGGGTTATTGTGTCTAGATTAATGAGGGGAAAAAACTATTTCATCCATTTTAGAATAAGCCTGTAACGTAACAAAATGTGGAAAAGGTCAAGAGGTCTGAATACTTTCCGAATGCACTGTATGTCAGATGTAGGGTAAACGTATTTAATTTAAAAAAATGTATTTCACCATTAACCAGGTAGGCCAGTTGAGAACAAGTTCTCATTTACAACTGCGACCTGGCCAAGATAAAGCAAAGCAGTGCGACAAAAACTACACAGAGTTACACATGGGATAAACAAACGTACAGTCAATAACACAGTAGAAAAGAATCTATATACATTGTTTGCAAATGTAGTAAGATTAGGGAGTTAAGGCAATAAATAGGCTATAGTGGCGAAATAATTACAATTTAGCATTAACACTGGAGTGATAGATGTGCAGATGATGATGTGCAAGTAGAGATACTGGGGTGCAAAAGAGCAACAATATATAACAATATGGGGATGAGGTAGTTGGGTGGGCTATTTACAGATGGGCTGTGTACAGGTGCAATGATCGGTAAGCTGCTCTGACAGCTGATGCTTAAAGTTAGTGAGGGAGATATAAGTCTCCAAGCTTCAGTGATGTTTGCTATTCGTTCCAGTCACTGGCAGCAGAGAGCTGGAAGGAAAGGCGGCCAAAGGAGAAATTGGCTTTGAGGATGACCAGTGAAATATACCTGCTGGAGTGCGTGCTACGGTTGGGTGTTGCTATGATGATCAGTGAGCTGAGATAAGTCGAGGCTTTACCTAGCAAAGACTTATAGATGACCTGGAGCCATTGGTTTTGGCGACGAATATGAAGTGAGGGCCAGCAAACGAGAGCATACAGGTCGCGGTGGTGGGTAGTATATGGGGCTTTGGTGACAAAACGGATGGCACTGTGATAGACTGCATCCAATTTGTTGAGTAGAGTGTTGGAGGTTATTTTTTAAATTACATTGCCGAAGTCAAGGATCGGTAGGATAGTCAGTTTTACGAGGGTATGTTTAGCAGCATAATTGATTGAGGCTCTTTTTGCGAAATAGGAAGCTGATTCTAGATTTAATTTTGGATTGGAGATGCTTAATGTGAGTCTGGATGGAGAGTTTACAGTCTAACCAGACACCTAGGTATTTGTAGCTGTCCACATATTCTAAGTCAGAACCGTCCAGAGTAGTTTTTATTTTTATTTCACCTTTATTTAACCAGGTAGGCTAGTTGAGAACAAGTTCTCATTTGCAACTGCGACCTGGCCAATATAAAGCATAGCAATTCGTCACATACAACAACACAGAGTTACATATGGAATAAACAAAACATACAGTCAATAATACAGTAGAAAAATAAGTCTATATACAATGTGAGCAAATGAGGTGAGATAAGGGAGGTAAAGGCAAAAAAAGGCCATGGTGGTGAGGTAAATACAATATAGCAAGTAAAACACTGGAATGGTAGGTTTGTAGTGGAAGAATGTGCAAAGTAGAAATATAAATAATGGGGTGCAAAGGAGCAAAATAAATAAATACAGTAGGGGAAGAGGTAGTTGTTTGGGCTAAATTATAGATGGGCTATGTACAGGTGCAGTAATCTGTGAGCTGCACTGACAGCTGGTGCTTAAAGCTAGTGAGGGAGATAAGTGTTTCCAGCTTCAGAGATTTTTGCAGTTCGTTCCAGTCATTGGCAGCAGAGAACTGGAAGGAAAGACGACCAAAGGAGGAATTGGCTTTGGGGGTGACCAGTGAGATATACCTGCTGGAGCGCGTGCTACGAGTGGGTGCTGCTATGGTGACCAGTGAGCTGAGATAAGGCGTGGCTTTACCTAGCAGAGACTTGTAGATAACCTGTAGCCAGTGGGTTTGGCGACGAATATGAAGTGAGGGCCAACCAACGAGAGCGTGGTGGGTAGTATATGGGGCTTTGGTGACAAAACGGATGGCACTGTGATAGACTGCATCCAGTTTGTTGAGTAGAGTGTTGGAGGCTATTTTGTAGATGACATCACCGAAGTCGAGGATTGGCAGGATGGTCAGTTTTACGAGGGTATGTTTGGCAGCATGAGTGAAGGATGCTTTGTTGCGATATAGGAAGCCAATTCTAGATTTAATTTTGGATTGGAGATGCTTAATGTGAGTCTGGAAGGAGAGTTTACAGTCTAACCAGACACCTAGGTATTTGTAGCTGTCCACGTATTCTAAGTCAGAGCCGTCCAGAGTAGTGATGCTGGACGGGCGAGCAGGTGCGGGCAGTGATCGGTTGAATAGCATGTATTTAATTTTACTTGCGTTTAAGAGCAGTTGGAGGCCACGGAAGGAGAGTTGTATGGCATTGAAGCTCGTCTGGAGGTTAGTTAACACAGTGTCCAAAGAGGGGCCAGAAGTATACAGAATGGTGTCGTCTGCGTAGAGGTGTATCAGAGAATCACCAGCAGCAAGAGCAACATCATTGATGTACAGTATAAAGAGAAGAGAGTCAGCCCGAGGATTGAACCCTGTGGCACCCCCATAGAGACTGCCAGAGGTGTGGACAACAGGCCCTTCGATTTGACACACTGAACTCTATCAGAGAAGTAGTTGGTAAACCAGGCGAGGCAATCATTTGAGAAACCAAGGCTTTCGAGTATGCCAATAAGAATGTAGTGATTGACAGAGTCGAAAGCCTTGGCCAGGTCGATGAATACGGCTGCGCAGTAATGTCTCTTATCGATGGCGGTTATGATGTCGTTTAGGACCTTGAGCATGGCTGAGGTGTTTATTAACTTGGCTTTCGAAGACCGTAGAAAGACAGGGTAGGATAGATATAGGTCTGTGGCAGTTTGGGTCTAGACTGTCACCCCCTTTGAAGAGGAGGATGACCGCGGCAGCTTTCCAATCTTTGGGAATCTCAGACGAAACGAAAGAGAGGTTGAACAGGCTTGTAATAGAGGTTGCAACAATTTCGGCAGATAATTTTAGAAAGAGAGGGTCCAGATTGTCTAGCCCGGCTGATTTGTAGGGGTCCAGATTTTGCAGCTCTTTCAGAACATCAGCTATCTGGATTTGGGTGAAGGAGAAATGGTGGGGGCTTTGGCGGGTTGCTGTGGAGGGTGCCGGGCAGTTGACCAGGGTAGGGGTAGCCAGGTGGAAAGCATGGCCAGCCGTAGAGAAATGCTTATTGAAATTCTCAATTATAGTGGATTTATCGGTGGTGACAGTGTTTCCTAGCCTCATTGCAGTGGGCAGCTGGGAGGAGGTGCTCTTATTCTCCATGGACTTTACAGTGTCCCACAACTTTTTTGAGTTAGTACTACAGGATGCACATTTCTGTTTGAAAAAGCTAGCCTGAGCTTTCCTAACTGCCTGTGTATATTTGTTCCTAACTTCCCTGAAAAGTTGCATATCACGGGGGCTATTCGATGCTAATGCAGAACGCCACAGGATGTTTTTGTGCTGGTCAAAGGCAGACAGGTCTGGAGTGAACTAAGGACTATATCTATTCCTAGTTCTACATTTTTTTTGAACGGGGCATGCTTATTTAAGATGGTGAGGAAGGCACTTTTAAAGAATAGCCAGGCATCATCTACTGACGGGATGAGGTCAATGTCATTCCAGGATATCCCGGCCAGGTCGATTAGAAAGGCCTGCTCGCAGAAGTGTTTTAGGGAGCATTTGACAGTGATGAGGGGTGGTCGTTTGGTTGCAGACCCGTTACGGATGCAGGCAATGAGGCAGTGATCGCTGAGATCTTGATTGAAAACAGCAGAGGTTTAGTTTTACTTGCATTTAAGAGCAGTTTGAGGCCATGGAAGGAGTGTTGTATGGCATTGAAGCTCGTCTGGAGGTTTGTTAATACAGTGTCCAAAGAAGGGCCAGATGTATACAGAATGGTGTCGTCTGCGTAGAGGTGGGTCAGAGAATCACCAGCAGCAAGAGCGACATCATTGATATATGCAGAGAAAAGAGTCGGCCCGAGAATTGAACCCAAGAGGTCCTCCGATTTAACACACTGAACTCTATCTGAGAAGTAGTTGGTGAAAGTGTTTTATGTCTTTATATACAGTGTTTTATATCTTAGCTTTTGTTTATTTGTTTACTGTACAAAACAGCTGCGTGTCTTTAGATGTTCTGCGACTTGGAGACAATGACTTCCTGTCTGTGTGTGTGTGTGTGTGTGTGTGTGTGTGTGTGTGTGTGTGTATGTGTGAATAACTCCATGCAGGGTGTTATCTCCCTACTCATGGTGCTTGGGGGCTTGCCCTTCAACCCTCTGATCCCTATCAAGCCCCTTTCTCTCAATTTTTCTCTTAAATTCAAACACCCTCTCTGTCTTTCTCTTTCGTTCCCCTCTCTCTCTTACCTTCTCTCTTTAAATCAAACACTCCCCCTCCCCGTTTTCTCTCAAATTAAAATGCTAATTTAATGCAAACGTAGCATCAGACATACTGTAAATAAAACTTCAGAATTACTTTTTTCCATTTTATGTAAATTAAGATACATTGGCACAATTAATTCCCATTCAAAATCCTAATTTCCCTAAACCAGAACCATAAACCTAACCTTAACCCCTAACCCTAATTCTAACACTTATTGTAACCCTAACCCCTAAGCCTAAAATAGCCTTTTTTTAATGGGGACCTGTGAAATGTCCCCACTTGCCTGAATTTTCCTTGTTTTACTATCCTTGTGAAGACTTCTGGTCCCCACAAGGATAGTAAAACCAAACAAACAAACACGCACACACACACACACATACACACACACACGTGCGCACACCCACTCACATACAAGCTGCTGCATCTCTGTTCATTTTATATCCTAATGCCTAGTCACCTTACCCCTATAAATATCTACCTCCATCGCTCCAGTATCCCTGCACATTGTAAATATGGCACTGGAACTCACCCTGTATATAGTATGCTTACTTATTGTGTTCTACATATTTCTTCTTATTTCTCGTTCTCCCTAGTATAACATTGTTATTGATTATTGCATTGTTGGGTTTTGAGTTTGCAAGAAATGCATTTCACTGTACTTGTGAATGTGTGTGAATGTGAATGTGTGTGTGTGTGTGTGTGTGTGTGTGTGTGTGTGTGTGTGTGTGTGTGTGTGTGTGTGTGTGTGTGTGTGTGTGTGTGTGTGTGTGTGTGTGTGTGTGTGTGTGTGTGTGTGTGTGTGTGTGTGTGTGTGTGTGTGTGTGAATAACATTTATGTTTTAGTCATAACTCCAGGCATTCAAAAGCAGGGTGTTATCTCCCTATTCAGGGTGCTTGGGGGCTTGCCCCTCAACCCTCTGATCCCTATCATGTCCTTCACTCTCTCTTTTTCTCTTCAATTCAAACACCATTTCTCTCTCTCTCTCCCTCTCCCTCTCTCTCTCTATCTCTATTCCATTCTCTCTCCCCGTTTTCTCTGAAATTAAAATGCCAATTTAATGCAAACGTCAAACATAAATACATCTTCAGTGTAACTTCTTTCCCTTTCATGTAAATGAAGATACATTGGCATTATTAAGGATTGGTTGAAGTTCACAGAAACCCGATGGCTGTGGATATAGCATGTCTCTTTTGACCAGGCGCTATGGAGGAATCCAAAATATATGTGTGTTTGTGTGTGTGTGCACACACTTGACTGTGTATGCGAGAGATGGAGACAGAGTGTGTGTGTGTGTGTGTGTGTGTGTGTGCGTGCGTGCGTGCGTGCGTGCGTGCGTGCGTGCGTGCGTGCGTGTGCTCTGGCAGGCTATGAATTATATTACATCTTCAAAATAGGCCCTGGCCCCAAATTGAAGCTGTGGCACATCTTCAATTGCAAGATGCTGGAAACAGAAGAGAAAAAAAGAGTATTGAATAAGAAAAAGAGCGAGAGGCTGAGGACGTCAGAGACAAAAGAAAGCAGATTCAATCTTAGAGCACCTTACAAATGTTGGCATCAGGTTATTTGTTTAAAGGAGAAGCTACTGAGAGGAAGAGGTGAGGAGAAGCAATGTCCACAGCTCTTTTTTTTTTTTTACTTCGCTCCTTCTCTAGTTCTCATTCCCCCCCTCCCCCCACACCGTAGTGAAAAGATTAAATTGTTTACGAGCTCGGAGCCTGGCTGGCTGGAACGGATGAGCCAAGAGCGACAGAGATAGACATTCTAATTCGCAGCTGTACTTAGCGGCCCGGTCCCTCTGTGCAGCCACTAATTCTTTTATCTGGCTTCAACACTCCGGGCAGCAGCCACATTCAGAAGGAGAGAAAAAACCTAAGTGAAAGAGGCAAAATTTACAGTTTTAAATGTTGAACAACTGATAAAAAAAATCTCGACTTGAATACTCGATTCCCCCCCTTTTTTCCCTCCATTCCCCTTCTTTCTTGCTCTCTTCCCTTTCTCCCCTCTTCTCACAAAAAGGGCCGGCCGATTGTAGTATTAACCATTAATCTTGACTTAACAGAAAGACGTTTTCCAGCATTTCCTTCGCAGAGGCTTCTCTGGTGGTGGTGGGGGGAGTGTGTGTGTGTGTGTGTGTTTGTGCGTGTCTGTGTGTGTTTGTGTGGTGTCAATGTAGTGTGTGTGTGTGGAGGCGGTCATAGGGTTGCATGTATGTATATGGGGGGGTAGGGGGATTGAGGATAGAAAGGGTGTGGAGAATGGTGTGAGTGTGTGTGTGGGGTGGGGTGGGGGGAGGGGGGGTACACCATGGAGAAGAATTATTGTTATCTTACAGGCAGAAGAGGGAAGAGGGGAGATAAGAAACTGCAGCAGCTGGGAGAGAATCAAGCGTGTGAGAAGTCGTATTTCGAGGGGGCAGCCGTTGTAAATTCACAGGATATTCAGAGCAAGCCGGCCCTGCTTGTCTGTCCTTCTCTCTCTCTATGTGTCTCTCTCTCTCTGTGTCTCTCTCTCTATGTGTCTCTCTCTCTCTGTGTCTCTCTCTCTCTGTGTCTCTCTCTCTGTCTGTGTGTCTCTCTCTCTCTCTCTCTCTCTCTCTCTCTCTCTCTCTCTCTCTCTCTCTCTCTCTCTCTCTCTCTCTCTCTGTCTGTGTCTCTCTCTCTCTGTCCCTCTCTCTCTCACTTCCTCCTTCTCTCTTTCACTCTCTCGCTTTCCTCTCATTTTTTTCTCCAGAGGTCTGCTCTCCCGATAGGGGCATTGTGCCCGCTGCACTATATAGAAAGCTCATCAGTGCTGGTTGCCTTTTGGGCGTTATCGGCTGGTAAGGTAACTGTGCGCGTATAGACTGAGAGCAGATAATGGGGGCAGAAGAAAAGAGATAAAGGGGGAACCTCTTCTCATTATCAGCTATCTCCAGCACTGCAGACACTGCCAGTATTGAGTGGTTAGTATGCCGGGCATAAATTAAAAACACACACAGAAGAAAAGGAGGGGAGGAGGGAGGGAGGAGGAAATCAAATGAGGGGGAGGGGATGGTGGCAAGGAGAGAGCATGGTGCAGTCACCCACCTCTCTCTCCTTCTCTCTCTTTCTCTTTCTAAGCAGGGCTTACTCAGCCAACTGATGAGTTAAGAGGAGACCTGAGAGACTGCAAAGGAACTCAAATCAAATCAAATTTTATTGGTCACATACACATGATTAGCAGATGTTATTGCGGGTGTAGCGAAATACATATGGACGAGCGATGTCAGAGCGGAACGGACTAAGATACAGTAGAATAGCATAGAATACAGTATATACATATGAGATGAGTAATGCCAGATATGTAAACATTATTAAAGTGACTAGTGTTCCAATCCTCTTAAGATCGGACCCTTTTTTTCCATTTTCACCTAAAATGACATACCCAAATCTAACTGCCTGTAGCTCAGGACCTGAAGCAAGGATATGCATATTCTTCATACCATTTGAAAGAAACTTTAAAGTTTGTGAAAATGTGAATTGAATGTAGGAGAATATAACACATTAGATCTGGTAAAAGATCATACAAAGATAAAAACATTAGGTTTTTTGTAATGTTTTTGTTTAGTTTAGATTCTGGCACTAGACGACAGCAGTGTATGTGCAAAGTTGTAGACTGATCCGTGCAGTTAGAACAGTGCAGTTAGATTAACAAGAATTTAAGCTTCTGCCAATATCAGATATGTCTATGTCCTGGGAAATGTTCTTGTTACTTACAACCTCATGCTAATTGCATTAGTCTACATTAGCTCAACCGTCCCGCGGGGGACCCACCGATCCTGTAGAGGTTTTAAAGTGGCCAGTGATTTCTAGTCTATGCCTATAGGCAGCAGCCTCTAATGTGCTAGTGATGGCTGTTTAACAGTCTGATGGCCTTGAGATAGAAGCTGTTTTTCAGTCTCTCGGTCCCAGCTCTGATGCACTTACACTGACCTCGCCTTCTGGATGATAGCAGGGTGAACAGGCAGTGGCTTGGGTGGTTGATGTTCTTGATGATCTTTTTGGCCTTTCTGTGACATCGGGTACTGTAGGTGTCCTGGAGGGCAGGTAGTTTGCCCCCGGTAATGCATTGGGCAGACTGCACCACTCTCTGGAGAGCCTTGCGTTTTCAGGAGGTGCAGTTGCTGTACCAGTCGGTAATACAGCCCGACAGGATGCTTTCAATTGTGCACCTGTAAAAGTTTGTGAGGGTTTTAGATGACAAACAAAATTCTTTAGCCTCCTGAGGTTGAAGAGGCTCTGTTGCTCTTTCTTCACCACACTGTCTGTGTGGGTGGTCCATTTCAGTTTGTCAGTGATGTGTACGCCAAGGAACTTGAAGATTTCCACTTTCTCCACTGTGGTCACGTCGATGTAGATAGGGGGGTGCACCCTCTGCTGTTTCCTGAAGTCCACGATCATCTCCTTTGTTTTGTTGACGTTGAGTAAGAGGTTGTTTTCCAGGCACCACACTCCGAGTGCCCTCACCTTCTTCCAGTAGGCTGTTTCGTTATCGTTGGTAATCAAACCTACTACTGTTGTATCGTCTGCAAACTTGATGATTGAGTTGGAGGCGTGCATGGCCCCGCAGTCATGGGTGAACAGGGTGTACAGGAGAAGGCTGAGCATGCACCCTTGTTGGGCCCCAGTGTTGAGGATCAGCAGAGTGGAGGTGATGTTTCCTCCCTTCACCACCTGGGGGCGGCCCGTCAGGAAGTCCAGGACCCAGTTGCACAAGGCGGGGTTCAGACCCAGGGCCTCGAGCTTAATGATGAGCTTGGAGGGTACTATGGTGTTGAATTGTGAGCTATAGTCAATGAACAGCATTCTTACATAGGTATTCCTCTTGTCCAGATGGGATAGGGCAGTGCGATGGCGATTGCATCGTCTGTGGATTTATTGGGGCGGTAAACAAATTGAAGTGGGTCTAGGGTGGCTGGTAGGGTGGAGGTGATATGATCCTTGACTAGTCTCTCAAAGCACTTATTGATGACAGAGTCATGTTACGTAAGCAAGTTGTACACACCTGGGTGCTTCACTTATATGCAATATGTAGGTAGAGGAACTGTAATTAGGTCAATTCATTGAGAAATATAATGATTTTATCATTGTGGTCTATGTCTGATTCCTACTGAGGTATTTTGGTAAAGGTTGACATTGGTTGCCTGCTTCAACTGAGAACAAAGCAGTGTATTTGTGTTTATGACATGGTTACATAGCAAATAGGTTATTTCCACCAAAAGCAGCAAAGGGTAAGAGTGAGTTCAATCTCCCTGAAGTATTGTGTTCAGCCCTCTCTGCGCTCTCTGCTCTTTCTGCATATATAATGCCACTGCAACACTTTCAGACTAATTTTACAGCTACACAGACTCGGTCCTCTCTCTCTCTCTCTCTCTCTCTCTCTCTTTCTGTTTCTCCTCTCCATATTGCTCTCTCTCTCTCTATTCATGCCATTCAGCAACATCGTCAACAGAGGAAAAAACCCACCCAACCTTGAAAAGAGCTAAACAAAACAACAGTCCCTCCCTTCTCTCCACATTTCCCTCCCTCCCTCCATTCCTCCCCACACTGCCACACACACGCAGGCATGCACGCATGCAGGCACTTAGACCAATAACAATTAAAGACGCAAAGGACACAGTGACAGTCCCTGGTTTATTTGCCGGTTATTTGGCAAGGGTTATTTAAGTGTATGTGTGTATGGTTCTGTCAAGCTGTGTGCGTGTGTGCGTGCGTGCGTGCGTGCGTGTGTGTGTGCGTGCGAGTGTGTCTCTCTCTCTGTCTCTCTGTGTATCTGAGGGGGACAATCCTGAACTCTTCACCCTGGCATTCAGACAGAGAGACAGACAGACAGTCAAACAGACAGACAGACAGACATGCTCCAGATTAACCCCTAGCTCTTCCTCCCATGCTGTTCTCCCTCACAATGGAACCTGGGCTTCATTTGCATGACACAATTGGCTCTCCGTGCTGATGTGTTGTGACTAGACAAGTGTAGCATTACGGGGGAACAAGTTACCATGGGGAAGGTTAATATAGACAATAAGGGAGCCAGATAATGGGTATTGGGTTCCTGTTTTTCCGGCCTCTTGTCGTGCAGTTGGGCAAGAGAAATCAGGGCTGCTCTGAATAAAGGGATACAACGTTAAAGGGCCAGTGTAACATGATGCGCAGGGCTGAGCAGTCATGTTCATACACACACAGGTGGATTCAGATAATGGACACATTTTACCAAGAGTGAATGTATGGGTTTGAAGTGAACTATAACCATGTAGAATGCATGAGCAGTATGTAGGCCTACAGTATGCATGTACTGTGGGATCATCTATGCATACATATGCATCTCTCCGTGTGTATCTACACATACCTGTATGAATATGTACACTACCGTTCAAAAGTTTGGGGTCACTTAGAAATTGTTTTTGTTTTTGAAAGAAAAGCAATTTTTTGGTCCATTAAAATAACATCAAATACAGTGTAGACATTCTTAATGTTGTAAATGACTATTGTAGCTGGAAACGGCTGCTCCAGATACTCAACTAGTCAAAAAATTTGTTTTTCTTTCAAAACAAGGACATTTCTAAGTGACCCCAAACTTTTGAACGGTAGTGTACATATTCATACAGGTATGTGTAGATACACACGGAGAGATGCATATGTATGCATAGATGATCCCACAGTACATGCATACTGTAGGCCTACATACTGCTCATGCATTCTATATGGTTATAGTTTACTTAAAGCCCATACATTCACTGAATGATAAATCAGATTATTAATATGAATAGACTTGCTAAAGTGCATAAATTCAGCATTTTGACATGTTCCTCTGTAACTGCTATGAATATTTTAACCCACTTAACCCCAACATTTCACTTAACCCCAAGTTTTCACCATAATTATAAAGCCTTAGTTATTTTGTTACTTTGACAAAGTCATTTCTGAAGATTATTGTTTATTTCATGTTAATAGTGATTCATTTTAAGGTCACCCGTCCCTGTCCCTCTGCCGTCCCTGTCCCCGTACCTCATTTTAAGTTCAACCCTGTTGCATGAACTGGACTCTAGTTTTAATATGGTGAAACTATTCCTTTAAAATAAAAAATTCAAAAGAGACATTGAACATCTAATAGTCCAATCATAGTGTAAAAGCAGGTGAGATGCTTCTACTCTTTTTGGCCATTTTCTGGTGTTTTGTTGTGGAAAACTGAGCGTGTCGAGCATAACACATCAACCCTGTTACCTATAGATAGACAGGCTAGACATAAAACTGTTTTTTTTAATTTATGTCAGGTTGAATTCAATTGGCCTTCCATGTTGCACACAAGCTTCCATTCCCCCTGTCACAAGGGGATTCTTAGCTGATTTAAGATGAAGTCATCAAACCGGTTACGTTCAACCAACTTACTTTATTTGGCACTTACTAGGCACTTACTATAGGAAAACAATGAATTTAACCTATTGAGTTGGGAAAATTAGGTTTTTATTAAGTTGAAAATGTGCTCTTTATGACAGAATATCAAAATGAGGTTGAATAAATAAAAAAAATCACCAGGTTCAATAATCAAAAGGCACCTCATTGGTGGAACGACCCAACTATTGTATAGGATTAGAGTTCTGTGTGTACCGAACCAACCCCAGACACGGCATCAAATATGCTGTGTTCCAGAGATTCGAATGAGTTCATTTCTTGAATCGATTTGATACAGTTGCAACGATATTTGTCACAGTATAGGCAATTAAACCACTGATAGGAGCAGCACCAATGTGGACACGATTCGTTTTTTGTGTTATTTATTATTCCAGCATCAATGTGGACACGATTTGTTTTTTGTGTTATTTATTATTCCAGCATCAATGTGGACAGGATTAGTTTTTTGTATTATTTATTATTCCAGCATCAATGTGGAAAGGATTAGTTTTTTGTGTTATTTATTATTCCAGCATCAATGTGGACAGGATTAGTTTTTTGTATTATTTATTATTCCAGCACCAATGATTAAGTCCCCACTCTAAAGCCACTGTGAGAACTGCACACTCAATAGTACCCACTGTAGACCGTCTAAATGAGGAGTGCCTACTCAATAACCACTAGAAATAGTGCCTACTCAATAACCAATCGAAATAGT